>NW_020271173.1:1914432-2071846 GCF_002803265.2 Melanaphis sacchari | reverse complement strand
TTTAGATTTAATAAAAAGATAAATTTTATAAACATTCATATATTATTCAAATCGTAAACTCAACCACTAATTGCCAAAATAACGTAGCTTAAAATAAATATTTATTAATAATCTCAATACTCATAAATAATTATATTACATTGAATATTTTAAATAATTTTAAATATATATGAATATTTATATTAATAACATAAAGAATAACGAGAAAATCATTCATTATTTATATTGGGTTGTATACTTCTAAAGAAAAACAGAAAACATTTAAAGCATACGTACATATATATTTGTTTAATGAATTAAATTAAATAGGAGTTTAATGTTAGAAAATGAACAAAGATTATATAAAATCGATAATTTTATATTCAAAATAAAAGTTTACTACATATTTAAAAGTAAATTCAATAACTGAAAACAAGTTTTATTATTTTATGGCAATAATCAAAATATAATTTAGTAATTAATTTTTAGCAATAAATTGTTTACTTTAATCTGCATTCTATACTGATACAGACGTTTTTAAAATCCATTAATAAACTATTCAATTTAGTAATTTTATGACCTTCAAAGATTTAAAACATTAATTATATGTATTTTCATTTTTAATTCAACATAAATTATGGTTAGCAACTTTAAATGCTTTAATAAAAAAAAAATTAAAATGTAAACATAATTTAAATTAACTATAGCATTTATATTGAACGAATGTTTATTCACTATAATAAGATAGTTTAAGTATTATCTTATATTTCAATTTTAATATCAATTAGAGATACGTTAAGATTCTGATACCTACAGTGTGTATATTGATTTTAAAGTTTAGATACTATATACATCAATAAATACTTACATTTACTACATATTTTAATACAGTATCGCATATATCGCACATTTTAAACAATTATTTTTACATCATTAGGACATTTAATTCAGAAAATTTTTGTAAAATGAATACTATAAATTTAAACGAACAAGGACTATAGCAAAATCTCAACAATTTTTGATGAAAAATTGTTCACCACGCTTTTAGATATATAATTATTAAACCAAATTAAATGGATAATAATAACTATCACTATATCTTTAACTATTTGTTATCTCATATTCAATTCTACTTGTTAACATCTACTAAATAATCAAAATATTGAATATTCTATTATAAAATATAAATGTATTATATTATTATATATTATACTTTAACAATTTTCTAGAAAATCTAATGACATTAATTAAAATTATTTTTAACAATTTAACATTGTTAAAAGGCTTTTTCTATCTAAAACAATAATAATAAACTCAAAGAAACTTGTAACATTTTGAAACGAAAAGAAACCTTTGCCTCAAATAAGTAATAAAATAATCGTATCATAAAAATATGAAAAACTGTTTCTTATAAACCTTCGAACTACATTTCAATACGATGCATAAAGTAACCTAACCTATCATAATATAAGTATTATTTTCTATACTATAATAAATTGCAGTACATAAATATATTATAAAATAAATAAACGTGTAAATTAATTATTAATCATAATTAGTTATAGTTAAATTATACTATATATACAATAAAAATAATGTAAATTAAAATATTCAACTTTGAGTAAAAATAAAACTAAAATTTGTAAATGAAATATTTTATTCGATAACACAAATAAATGTATATTGTTATTAACTTTTAATTAGTGTCAAAATTGTTTAATCTAAGTCTACAACTACTATGATCTAATATTTAAATATCAAATTAAAATTGTGTATAAATAGGACATATAAAATTCAAAGGTAGAAATTAATAAGGAATCATCTAACGATTTCACTTATAAATCTACAAACCCTGCAATCCATAATCAAATATTTTAATTATTTTAAAAATCTAAAAGGTTATCACAATATGTATTCTCGTAAATTCAAAGTTTGAATTGAATATTAATTTTACAACATCAAATTTATTTTTATTTAACTGAAATTATCTTTAGGCAATAATATCAATTGATTTATTTTTAGATCTATTATAGGTATATTTCATAAAATTTGATCAACTTATTTAAATTAGGTATTATGAAAGTAATTAGAATAAATTTAAGAAAATATATTTAAACGTATAACTTATCTAATTTAAATATTTGAATACAGAGAAATAACTTAAAATTATTAAACTCTATTTTTCTAAAATTTTGATTAAATCTTTCAATTTAAATTACCAGACATTTAATTGAATAGCACGTATATATAAAATTTCAAATGTTTAACATTTTATATTTATTTATTTTGAAACATTCTACTCAAATCAAAAATAAATGTTCCAGGTATACAATTTTTACAGTATTAATTAACATTGCACGCTATTAAAAATTACAAACATATTTATTTTAAACTGACCAAAATGTGTGATTTTAAATATTTAAAAGCTTAAAGCTTGTCATAATTATTTAAAAACTGTTTTTTTTCACAAATAAAACACTTCATAATCATCAACTAATTATTTTCTTAAAGCGATATTTTATTTAATAAAGGTACTTAATTATTATTAGTTATACAAATAAGAAATGATATTTATCACATAAAATATTTATACCTATGAAGAATAATTTTAATTTTTGGCAACAAACAGTAAACAGAAATCAATTTACATTAAGTTTGTTTGGTTTTGAATGCAGTTTACTAAAATTTTTGATTTATATAAATATGTGTGCTTTATTTTGTGAGTTTTGTATCCACATAAAATACATTTTCAACATAGCTTTTATTACTTATAATATCGTAAGCTTAACTTATTTTCTGTTATCTATTCATTTATATTTGATTTGAAATATCAACACTTATGCATTTATTTTCTTGTACATTAACTCAGTGACAAATTAATCACTGCATTGTAGCATATAAAACATTTTATCTTTAAATATTATAACAACATACGTGAACAAAACTTTACTAAATTACTAGTTATTATTTAATATTTGTAATTTATAAATATCCTTACGAATTTTGAATTAATATTGTACAAAAGGAACAAATTAGTACTATCAATATCAAAAATGTTTTAATATTGGTTATTAATTTTAAATTGCTTATAGAAAGTAATTAGTTTATCAAAATCATCTTGACTTTCAAAATAAATCAAACATGGAAAAACATAATTTTACAATGAAATATAATTTTAAAATGTATTATAAATGTGTATATATTACTAATAATATCATCAGTGTAAATATGCGCCACATTAAGTGTTCATAATACTCTACTTTAAACAACTTATGAAAAATAAGTACATTTTCATATCATAATTTGAATTCACTTTTTACAAAATTTGGTGCTATGAGATTACGTAAATTGTATACAATTAATGTCTATGCAAACTTCGCCCATAATCTATTAATTACGACAAACCATTGATGTAATACTCGTATAACAATGTTTAATTTGGTAAATTTAGAATTATATACACTAATTATATATTTAGATATAAATAATATTTTAATATTGCCATGTCTAAACATAATATGCTTTTATTTACACACATCAGTATGATTATCGCTGTTCATAATTTATTATTTACATTTTACATTATATAAATTTACTTACATTTTATAAAATAAATCTGATAAACTTAAAAATAAATGAATAGATTATTAGTTTCTGAAAAGGGGACTAGAAGTTTGCATATTAAGTTGAGGGAAAGTAACAAATTGTCTATAATAAAGTAATTTTATTATCTAAGTATTTAATTTTGTAAAACTTACGAAATTCTAAAAGTATATTATCTCGTTTATACAACCAAAAACATAAAAATATATACGTAATAAACGAATTTAGTCTTTCATCTATAATCGAGTAGTTAATCAACAGTATTTTCTAATATCGTTTATAAAAACTAATAGTCTGTTATTTGCTTATCTTAATGACGATGCTTTATTATTTTTAAGCCAAATTAGAGTTTTTTTTTTTTTTTAATGAAACATATTAGCTATTTATGTTTGTTTTAAATTTTAAAAACTTCATAATATACTTATATAAACAGTATCATACATTTTATAAAATTTAAAACTTAATTTCAACCACAAAAATTTACGATTTCCATTAACTATGAAAAATTAATTAATTCTATTTTTATATGACTTAATAGTTTCCTAACACAACTATATAAATATTTAATGTACCAGAATGTTAACGTATTTAATTAAATGGTTATAATAAGTAAATCAAATTAATTGGTAGATCACTTAATTAATCCAAAACCTTTTATAATTTTCTTATATTTTTTTTCATTTAAATTTTCACTTTTCTTTTAAACATAATTATTTTACCCAGTATTAATTCTACTTAAATTCTAGTTTGGAAATTCTAAATTATTTTAAAAATATCTATCGAAATAATATACACTATTTAGTATTTATTCAAAACACTGTAAACTTCATGTAACAACTGCAGTTAATGGTTCTTGAATCGATTTCCTCGTTTGTTACACCAAATATTTTTAAGTACAAAAACATATTCAACTATATATATTATATATATAAATATATATGTTGAACTGTATATATGTTTATATTTTCTTACCTTACATTGATCCATCTAACTCAATTCTTCGTCTCTATTCATTGCGCTCTCAAATACGAACGTTACTCGAATGACAGAACAGCTTAAACATTTGAACCCATCGAATGTTTCAGGAAATAAAGCTTCACACACACACGTCCCCACGCGCGCCCCCATAACAAAGTACTACCCACAATAGTGGGTAGGTACGTAGATATTCCAAAACATAAATGAAAGCGAAAAAACACGTTCTAACGACCATAAGTATTGCTTTTCGGCATCCACGAGAAAACCACGTTCCAACACCACGTTAACAAATTTAAAATCATGAAAAATCTATTTATTTCTACTTTTACCACCAAAAACGATATTAACTTATTCGGGCATACAAAACCAGATATAAAAAAATACAGACATGTGTTATTAATAAAGTCATTCTTCGATAAGTGTGCAAAGAAGCACGTTTATTAAAATTTTTGTAGAAAAATATAAAAAGGAAAAAAATAAAGGGTAGCAGCATTAATAAAGGAATTCCTAGTCGTTTAGCTATCTATCATAAATTATAATAATAGTCTTATAATACCTTAGATGTATAATATGTTCCCAAGCAATGGATGTCAAATTAATTTATTGTATATTATGTCTTGTTCAATGACGACATTCTATCTCATACTTGTTAATAATAATAATAATAATATGACATCATCCATAGAAACCCCTAATACTCACTTGAAGTATGGATTTTCATACATTTTTAACTAAAATTTTATGACACTGATGACAATCTGATGACTATGTAATAATAACTTATATGATATTGAGAATGCATTAAAACTTTCATCAACCAAGGTCAATTTTAAAGTATACTAAATAACTAAAAAAACTTGTATACGTTATAGTATTATACAAACATAACTCAAATAACAGTATAACAAGTTTCACATTATATGATTTTTGTATTTGAAAGATAAGTTAATAAATAATTATAAATGTAAATGAAATATCTATAATTACTTAAATAAATATTTCTCACATTCATTGAAATTTAAAAACTATATTCAAAGATCGTATCATCATTGAATCACATATATTTATTATATTTGGATTTAAAGAATTATTATGTTTAATCAACAATCTCTATTAATACTCTATCTACAAATATTTACTATAGTTTAATTGTCTATAATTTATGAGCATATATAAAAGTATATAAAATTGTTCATATTTAATTGCTTATTTAATACGTATGCATATTCAAACAGTTTTGAATATATTATCTATTTATTTCAAAAAATTCAATCAAAATAATCTTTAATTAAATATTTTATAAATAAAAACATTATATCATAATATTAAAAAGATTATTACACGTTTTTTCACTCAAGATAATAATCTATTTTGTCTTATTCAAATCTAAATAATTCACTATTTTCCAATGTCCATTCCTATGTTTATTATAATACCATAAAAAGCTATAATGTACATTTTTTAATTTTTTTTTTTTAGTGATTTAAAACTTATTAATTTATTTTAGTAAGTTTTTAGTGAAAAAGTATCCAATTTTAGTAAAAAAAAAATTTAAAAAGGCAATTGCATAAATTTATTAACATTATATCATGACATTTATCAAAGCTATTACAACTATTTCTGATATCAGACTAAACATTATAATATTAAGAATTAATTAATACTTACACTAGAAGTCTAGCAGATTTAAGAAACAAAGAAACTCTGTTAGATAACCAGACCATACTTATAGGAAACTAATGGTAGATAGTGTTTTGTAGTATATCGAACACATAACGCAAATTTAATGGGAAAATAGCAAAAAAAGGAAATTAAATGGTCTAAGCAATCTCTCGAATATATTCAAATATATTATATCCAAATGTTTTCAATTTAGTTAACGATATCATTAAAACATATAGATAATATTTCGTCGTTGAAATTCAAACATTTATTAGATGTTACTAATTATATTCAATGTTGTCTTACTTCATCATTAAGTTCATTATTCATTCAAATACATTATGTTATTAGTTTATAGCTAAATTTATTTTGACATCAAAATCGTATTACTTAATATATTTATATACCTGTACTATATAAACATAGATTTTAAATTATTATAGTTATATTATATTTTAATAAAAATAAATACAATATACGTTTAACAAACATCATTAAAAGAAAGACTTATCATTAAAAATAATTTTGAAACATTTAAAATAATCCAAATTGTAATATACGTAATATTAAATTACTCGATCCATAATTATTTTATTGTTTCTTTGTTTTATATTCAGACTTTTGTATAATTTTAGTTCTATAATATAGAAACTATCTCTTTTTGCTACAAATGATTAATTGAGAATCGATTACGGAAATAATATTTTTTAAGTAAAAAATAAATAAAAAAGCAGTTTGAGCAAAATCGATTGCATTGAGTGCTGTCATGAAGGTTCATCTTCTCTGATAAACGAGTATAAATAACATTTTTTTTTTTTGTTTGTTTCGATCTCATAGAAAAAAGACTATTAGTATAAGATTTTAAGAGTAGTATTCACAGTATGTGATTTTTCACTTGATATCTGATCTGAAATGTGTTCAGTCTTCGATTGCGCATTTGAAATACACCTAATATTTATAGAGAAACTACAATTATAATTAGATTACTTTGCCAAAGGTAAAATATAAATTATTTCTAAGGAATGTCAGATAAAAATCAGTTCTACGTGTAATAAATAAATGATAAAAATACTTAAGACTCCTACATGGAATACAGTATATCTGTATTTATATTATATATTTATATGTATAAACATATAAACTATTATTATGTTATAATATATTTGCATAATAATACAACAAATATTAAATAAAATATATTTAAAGATAAAAGGTCAATAAATACATTTTCAATTTATCATTTCAGTCAAGTAAAATAATGTTTTCACCATTATCTAATAAGAAATATTTTATTTTTCTTTAATTTAATATCGAGGTTCTCAATGATGACTAAATTGAACTTGTATTAGTTTCATTTAAAAAATATATATTCTTTGTTGCTTTTTTTGTTGATGATAGGTATATCATGTTAAATTGGAGAGCAATATAATTTACCGATTATTTACAATATTTTCCTTAAAAAAAAAAAAAATGGAAACTCTCATGAATAGCGTTAATTAGTATTACATGAAATTAACCATGTTGATCATATCTTTATTTGCCAAATGTTATCGTTATTTTCCAGCATGACAAATTTATGAATGCACAATATAGGCGTAATGTATTTGTCATGATATGCCATTATCGTATTTGTTATCGAAGTTATCTTTAGTAATTTTATTGAATTATTTTGATATTCGATACTATAATCTTTATTTTATAATATTCTAATTTTGTTATTATTAATAACTTTCAAACATTCAGACATTATCCAACATATAAACATTCATTTCCTGTGACTAACGTGAATGATTTAAACAAAGTTTATCATGAAAAATATTATTCTTTTTAAATAATTTGATTTCTAAAATATTAATAATTAAGTAAATTTATCAATATCGACTATAATTAATATAATATCTATAATAAGAGTCCAAAAAATGCAATATCTAATTAAAAACTAAGGTACGTGTTGAAATTACATTGTCTAAAGTAAAAGAAATTTTAAACGTAAAATAAAACTAAATAATATCATCAATCCCAACAAAGTATGTTAAAAATGTATTATTAGTAATTAGTATACCTCTCAAATAAAACCATTATTCTATCTCTAAATACATTAAATTCTAAATTAACACAAAAAAATACACTGAGCCTATTTTGTTTTTAATGGCGCCCAGCTTATAAGCCCTTCATTATATTCCACTACCCCATCACAAAAAATTAAACAAATTTATCATAAATTGTCTCGCCCTTGTACCCTAACATTTTCAATATTTTCGAATATAAGTCTTCATAAACTAACATGTTGTGGTATAAGCTGACAGCCAAATAAAGTCGGTCATACGTATATTATGTCCAACACCACGCTTTGTTAGCAACTTTGTTTGTGTTAATATAATGTGTCACTAACGGAACTGAAAATGTCATAAGTGGGGGGGGGAGTAGTCAATCATCGTGATATCTGTTAAAAATGTTCACAAGATCTACCCATCAAATATTGTAAATATTTCTCAACAAAAGCCATTATAACCAAATAAATATTATCACTTGCTATTAACATTTAAATTATTAACAAAGTGGTGACGTTAACATTATAAGAAGACTTTCAGAATAAATGCAAACATGACAAATTTTGTAAACTGCTCAAAAAGTTTATCAAGATTTATAAGGAAAAAAGCTTATCTTAGTGTACTACATGTATATTCAATAAACATTATTATTTTGATTGAAAATTTAAATGAACTACATAAATTTCTAATATGCTGTATATAATTCAAGAAAAAAAATTAATAAAAAAAAATTTAAACAATTAAAATAGTTGCATATTATAAATATTTTTTTTCACAAACCTATTTAATAAAATGTGTCAAAATCTTATAAAAAAATTAAAATATCTAGAATCATTTATACAATTTTTAAACTTTTGAGTGACCATGTTAAGTATGTAGAAGTGTATATTATATACTTTTAAACTACATAAAACTATGCATTTAATACTGTTATTTAAATTTTATTATCGTTGTTATAAATATATAAAGTTAAAATGTGATTTAAATATGATAATAGCTTAAAAATTATGAAGATTTATAAAGATAATAAAAATGAGTCATTAATCTTAAACTGATATTATTGATAATATAATATTGTTAACAAATTATAATGAACATTTTTTTAGTCCTCCATTATATTGAACAACAGTTATAAAATTCTTTTACTCATTGTTATGTATTACTATATTAACATAAAAATCTAATATGATTTTTATTTTTGTCTCAAAAATATACTATTAGAATAATGTTACATCATTTTATATTATAAATTATAGATCAAAATGATAACCTAGTATAATAAATGTAAATACATTTACTAGATATATTTTTGTGTAGGCATTTATTGCATCAAAATAACTGATAAAATATATTATAAAATTAATCAAGATAAAAATCCTCCAAAGAAAAATTAAATTTCACACATCACTTCATGAAATTAAATAATTTAATTATAAATTAATTAAAAATTGGCTGTGGAAAAAATACTCTCAGTTATAAATATTATTAATATAAAAACAATACAATAAAAATAAACTTAATTTTATGATAATTTAACGATAATGCATTTATTCAAGAAATGCTAGATTTATATGCTATATAAGAAATGTTAACACATCGCACTTCCTTAAAATGTACAAGTAAATCAATGATAAAATACGTAGGTACATGTTTTAAAAATAAAATGAATGTTTAAATACTAAATACTAATCAATTTAAAATAAAACGACATAAACAAAATAATTTAAAGTTTTGAATAAATTTAATGCAAAAACAAAATTTAAATATATTTTTTGAAATTATATAATAATAATTGTAACCAAGTTTACAGAACTAATAGTATGATTCACAGTATATAATTATAGATTATGCAATTTCCATGGACTTATTTATTGATAACTGATTTTAGAAAATTTTAAAAATAAACCTTATTTCAATTTTAAATATATATTATCATACTTAAAATTATTAATCTTAACTAATTTCTTACCTAAATATGAAAGTTTAGTTTTAATATCTTTTGATACGAGGTTTTTGGTATCATACATTTAACAAGAATTAACACTACACAATTTAAAACTAATGATACTTTTGTTTCATTACAAGTTAATAAAACAATAATAATAATAATAATAATCGAATTAAGTATTCTGTATGTTTTTCGTTTAAATCGTATTCAAAAACTATTCGTCTAACGAACGAGAATTTTGATTTACGGTCGAACCCCCGGAGAGACGTGACTACATGCAACGACTGAAAAATTCGTAGCACCAACACCCAGAGCACTACTAAACAAAAGGGGGTTGGAGTAGAGAGGAAGGCGCAGTTCTGTTGGCGCATGCTATCTATAAAATCCACAGGTGCCTTAAAATATATTTCTATTTCTTCAATCAATTTCTAGAACAAGTAAATCATTTTTTTACTCTTAAACTATTTGAATCATATATTTCATATTACAGCGTTAAAATGTTATTTCATCGGGTTTTAATTTCATCATTAACTCAAATAACGACTTTAATATACATTTAGATATTATATTTTTTCTTTCTTGTAAAGGTTACTATTTTATTAACTTAACTTTAAATAAAAATATTATAATTACCGTAATATGGTTCAGGTTATTTATTTATTTTTTTTTTTTTTTTTTGTTAAAAGTGAACAATATTAATAGGTATCATTAGCATGCTAAACTTACCAAATGAATGTAGATCATACATAAAAGTCCATGATCATATGTTGGATGCATACACATTTTCACTTAAAAACGATATCAATATATATAATAATAGATTCTAAAATACTATTATTTATATCTATATAATTTCAAACAATTGATTTGATCGCATTTGGATTAAATAAATAATAATATAATATTTTCTTTTTAAAACAAATATAATTGTATTACAAATACAAAATCTATCAAATACACAATAGAATTTAATAATATATTAACTAGTTTTTAAAGTAATCATTAACATACTAATTAATAGTCTTTTAATAAAATATTATTGTATCTACTAATCTACTTAAATATAGAATATATTGATGTGTAATATTTCTGTTATTTCTAAAAAAAAGGTTAAAAACTTAAGTCATAAATACTAAATACTCTAATACTATGAACAATACATAATTTTATAATATTATAACATACATTAAATATTATATTTTGTTTTAAATTCCAATTCCAATTTAATTCAAAATTATAGCGTATTTACGCGGTATTATAAGTTGAAATCAAAAAAATAATTAATAACATATTTAATGAGATTTGTGTACTTCATAATAGTATTGAATCGCTGCCATAGCAATGATTCAATAGTTACTTATTTGAGTTCTCACTACCTACATTTAACTTTCAGTTAATATTTAATATTTCAATAGTAATATTGAGTCACAATAAATTTTTAATAAAAATGTATAACTAATGTTTTGATATGCACATCTTAAAGATTTATACTACATTAATAGCGTTTATAGTATGCCGTGCAAATTATTTGACCAAAAATATTTATTTACAAGTATGTTTTAGTACTCTATATATTGAATAAATAAGCACTTGTATATCAGGCCTAATATTAATAATAAAATGATGCTTTTTAAATAAACACAATCATTAACAGTTGATTTTAGTATATTTTATATTTTTATAAGAATCTTAAAATAACATTTTGATAGGCAATATTTTTCTTATCTTACAAATTCACCTTTTTAGGATTATGGAAATTATCCTGTAAACTGGTTTGATGAAGTTTTAATGCTTTGTAAGTATTTTTGTATTTCACTTATAAATTCTACTAAAAATAAAATTTAATAATAAATATAATAATAGATGTAACCTTAATAAATGATGGTGATATCCCGGTTTTGGTGTCCATCAAGATGATAAAATGCTGTGAACAACTTTTTACGAGTTATGACATAGATTGCAATGTAATTAATTTCTTAAGTACCAGTTCACCGGTCAAGTAAAAGTTAAAACATAATATTACCTTAAATTGAGTTAAAACAAATAATATTAATATTTATTGATAGGCACATTTAGTTATATGTGCCAATTTCCTTACCTTATTGTTTTCGTATATTCCCGCCTATCAACTAAATATAATTCCACTTAAGCACGTCATTTAAAAGAAATACAGATGTATATTTGCAGCTATTTTTTTTGTGAAAATTCCTTCTTTGGGCTGTCAAAAATAGAACAAAAGCACCAAAATATAAGTTTTAAATTTGATGTTAAATCAGCATTTTGTATTTCTTTATTACTTATCAAATACATTTTCGCTGTGATCTGACAATTAACCATTATTCACTAAAAAGAAAAAATTTACAAAACCTAGTAGTATAATATTATATTATAAAGAACATATAACAATACAAGTATAATTTATCACATAGTTGATATAGTTGCCGTTACGTAAACTAAAACTATAGGACACGAACTAAAAGACCATTTTCTTTTTTTCTTTTTTTTTTTTGAAGGCGATGGAAGATGAACCATCTAGTGATTACACTTAAGCGTAAATTATCAAAAAGACCTATGACCGTTAAATACAATAATTTATAATTTTTTATCTAATATTAAAAAGAAAAAAAATACTGTCTGAAAATTCCATTTCTAATTACATATTTACTTTTTAAATCCCATCATCTACATCAGTAATTCTCATCTTTTTTGGATTTATGTCACTCTTATCCACAAGTATCCAATATTGCATCACCCTAACATAAAAATATTAAACAATTTATACTGTAAATTTTGATAAAAGTATACCGAGTTTTAAAAATTACAATACGCAAAAATATAATAACTGCACATTTTATTTAAGTTATAGTGTTGAAGAAATATTGTCATTTTAAATTGAAAAAAAAATAAGGATTTTAATCAAAAATAATAAATTGTAAAAAATTTTAAAAAAATCATAAATTTAACTCTGGTAGTTTCTTAAAAGTTTTATTCTAAAAAACTAAATATTCTCTTTTATTTTTATTTTTCTTAAATAATTTGTATCACCCCAGGGTGACATATCATCTCAATTGAGAACCACAGGTCTACATACTACATGCATAAATTTTACAAAATCGAATATTGTTGTGTACTATGTAGCCTGTAATAATAGCTTTAAAACAAATATTTTGGTACCAACAATCAAAAACCTGAAATAACACGCCCTTTATTATACATACTATTTTAAACTTAAAACTTAAATAAGTAACTACAGGTTAACAACTTTTAAAAATTATACTTCTTTAATAAAATTATAACTTTCTAAAATTTTATTACAATAATATTAAAAAGAATGTTGTTAATAGGGACAAAAATAAAGAATAATTAAGATGTCAAACTGTAAATCCACAAATGAAAAAAAAAATTCAAAAACAAAAAATGTTCGATAATATCGTAAAAAATACACAATTTATTAATTTGAAATATTTGAGAATAATGGTTAAAATTAAATATTCTTATAATTATATTTTCATTTTATTTTTAAAAATTATCCAAGAGTTTCACCATTTTTACCATTATTTATTATATAATAAATGAGTTAGGTTCTTTTTGGGGCTTTGATAATAACTTACAATAGTGCTTTAATATTATATAAACATTACCAGCATTTGTATTTTGATGGATCACAAAAACAATTAGAAGGAGCCAGCAAAACCAACTGTACACTCATATATCCTAATGCCGTAAGTAAGCTATAGAAGTAATTACTTTAAAAAAATTTAAAAGGATAATTAATTCATAACATTTATGATTATTAGCACCCCAAAATATTCTTTAATAGAAATTCAGATTTTTCATACT
The DNA here is from genome assembly GCF_002803265.2 of Melanaphis sacchari. Lineage (NCBI taxonomy): Eukaryota > Metazoa > Arthropoda > Insecta > Hemiptera > Aphididae > Melanaphis > Melanaphis sacchari. The sequence continues at coordinate 2,057,785 of NW_020271173.1, read as the reverse complement.
AATCGTTATAGATTTTAATTTGAATACGAAATTTTTATTTTTTCATTTTAGAAAACAACCACTTCTAGATCTTGACATATATTGACAATAGTTGAGTTTGACTCAAAGCAAAAAGTTTAATATACTGAATAAGTTACTAATACAGATTTATATGAATTTCAAAACAATGACACATCATTGCATTCAAAAAATAACTTTTAGTGGAGATTAGTTTACAGTCGAGAAATTGTTAAAACATGCGTATTCTCATTTTTATTTGCAGTTTTTGCTGTTTTTTCTATTTTTACTCTAAAGTTAATCTTTTTGAAGTACAAAATATGTTCAGTTGCAAATCTATAGATGTATCACATAAAAAATTTATTTCCCCTACAAAAAATAGTTTCAAAAAAAAAAACCCATAAAAAATATTCAATATGTCTGTGTAAAACGTTTATCCAGCATATTTGTCTATGCTATACATTTCATCGACAGAATTCATAAAATATTATTAAGCCTGAAATTATATAAATTTAATTATCAATATTTTTAATCGTAAAAACAAAATATTACATTTTTAATTGGTTATTTTTATAATATATATAGTTACTTACATTATTCAAAAAATGTGTTATCTATGTATTTTTGGTTTATTTAATAAAATTAAAGACCTGTACTTGTATACGAGCCTATAATAATATTTAACGGTTTGTTGCTTAATTAACAAATTAGATAGTTTTATAAATGTTATTAATATTGTATTTGCATGTTATAACTTGTCAGATGACAAAATATGCGGTCCAAATAAATTATTTTATTTTAGTTAATTTTTATTATTATTTAATCATTTAAAAATGTATTATGTTATTTTCTTTAGTACCCATATAACCGCAAAGGTAAATGTGATGTAGACATAGCCATATACAAAAATCAAAGTAAAATATCAAGGTATATACAAATTATACCATTTGATACAACTAAAAAAATTGAAGATATTATTTCGTTGCAAACAAGTAAGTGTTCAGAATGTATTCATTTATACTAGGATTTTAACTAATATATACTACATTTTAGTAACCTAATCAATTAAGTATATTTAAATATATTTTTAGCTAAGAGAACTAAGTTTGATATTAATTTAATTATAACTTTATACACATAACTTTACATTTTTAATATTTAAAAGAACTAAACCAGGAAAGTTCTTACTCTGCTTTATAGTTACTTTATAGTACTAGTGTACTCAGTGACGTATTCATTGAGTACTCAGGAAGTTAATTCGTAAAAAGTCCAAGTTAAGCACTACCTGAAATTTCAGGAAAATTAAATATTTTCAGTGTTCTTTGAACATTTTGCTAAAGACTAAAATGTTACACATCTACGGATTCAACATAACAAATCCTTATAAAGAATATATTAATTAGGTTTTCCTTTTATAACAAATTATCTGATCTTTAAACCAAAATCCTTGTTTCAAAACTGAATATATCTTGTCATTAAATACGTCACAGTTAAAAATGTGTTAAATTTTATTTTAATGATTAACAATCACTACAATCAAAAAACTGTTTTGAACGGAAGCGGACTGTCTGTCTTTATTTATAAAAATATTTTGTTATACATCTATATTACTATTAATAGTTTTAATAGTAATACGATAGATTAAACTAATTTTTGATAAAAACAAAATGTTTATATTACAAAGTAATTATTATAATATTATTTCATATTAAATTGCCAGCTATTTTCTGTCATAAACTTAAAATTTAATAACTCAAAAACAAAAAAACCACTTTCAAAGTTAAAAATGATAACATTATTCTTAAATACTCAAAATGTATCGACAGAAAAAAAAATTAAAACACCATTGTAAACCATTTATTGCTCTACTTAAAATCTAAAACTATTAATCTACAATTATTTACTATCAACTGTCTATTAAAGAAATAATTAACTTTAAATAATTAGCTTTCTATTTCTATACCTTATGCATTATTTTGTTTAAATGTTAAAATATAAATTAATCATTTATAACAACCATAAATCACGGTTAAGTACTTACAGATAATATCGTTTTAAAAAATACAATATTAATAAAACTAAAAAAAAACCTTTTAGTTATGGTAGATAGGTAAATAATGAATTACTCAAAATATGAAATAATCTATTCACTTAGAATGAATTATTATAGTATAAAACTTGGTTTCAATATAAAATATTTTAGGTATGTTAAATTTTGTAAGCAATCATACATTGTGCGAATCCCCAGATGAAGATCCATTAGATTTATGTGCACCAGTAAATTGCCACATAAAATATCAAGGTTTCAGGAGTTTATTTGACACTATTAAACGGCAATGCGTATCTATTCCAATATGCAATGGAAAATCAAACAATGAAAATTCATCAAACATAGTAATTATATAAAAAATTATTACTTATGACTTTAATATAAAATAATTTTAAACAATATTTGATAATTTCCTGAGATTTTCTTCTAAATCAATCTATTTTACATATATTAATTTACATTTAAATTAATTGTCTCTTAAAATACAATAATAAGAAATAAAAGCGAATTATATTTTATATTTTTTCTCAATGAAATATAAAAATTGCAAAATGTCTAGCATAAACATAATATTTATACTCCAAACTTAAACAATAATTCTTAACCATTAATGACTATAGCGTTCTAAATAAACTAATTCCATGTATAATAAATATATTGTATCAAATAATTAATAACAAAATTAAATAGGATACTTCGATCTACGATTGATATTTATATTATAAATAGTTGAATTTATAAAAAGCAATAACCTATACCTATATATACGAGATGCATAGTACAGTAAGTACACACTTAAATTTTTAATTTCTTTTATATTTTCAAACGTATTATTATTTTTACTCTATTACATAAATTATTACTTATTATGTTATGACCGGTATTCCAACTTCTGGAGATTCCAATAGACTAAATTAGGGCCATAAAGTTGTAACGGGTTCCTAGAACAATCTGTTTGATTTTAAATCAAATATATTATTATTATTATATTTTTTGGCATATTTTTACCTAATCCAACTAAAAAATGTTGACACTGAATATAATATGTACATACAGCTTGTTAACATTGCAAATATATAATGATTTAGGAAAAATTTTAAAACATGTAATACCTATGGCTATAAGTTATGAACAAGTTTTCGAGGCAGTATAAAGTTTAACTAAGAATAAAAATACACATGTAACACATCATATAATAGCATTATATCAACAAATCAAAATATTTATAAAGGAAATAATTTATGATCATTTTTGTTCTATTTTTATTTAAGGTATATGATCCTTACAGCAATAACTGCATAGCTTTAACTGATAATATATCAATAACTGACATTGATTGTATACTTAATGAAACAAAAAATAAAAAATTTAAAAATAAAAAAACTAATATCCTGTATCAATCAAATATTCGATGTCATCATGGTAAGATGGACGAAATTAACAGGTCATGTATTTGTGACGATGGTTGGACCAGTACTCTAAATTGGAATTTTCCCATAATTTCTACAGTACCTATTCATATGTGTGCTGTTCAAATTCACAGTAAAAATATGGGCAAAATTCTAATTTTGATAAAAAACCTTGAACGTAAAAATATCGTATCCTTTATACAACCCTTACTATTAATTAATTTATCCTTAAAATAATAATTACTATTATTATAACTAACAAATATCAAATAAAATATTCATTTTATTCAAATAACAAATAGTTTTTACATTTTTAAAAGTTTTGATGAGTTATTTTAAGCACCTTAAAATATATTCTAGTAAAACTTTTTAACTAGCTTTTCTCGCATTTATAACTTCTGCTAAAAATAACTATGAAATTTAAATAAATGACGTTACAGCTAAATAATATTTATTTTGTTTAAAACTATTATTAGATTCTTTAGAAATATTCCTTAAAATATTTTTCTCAGTTTTGGGCGATATTCTTATCTTTAATATGGTTTTTTATTATTCAATTACTATTAACCTATATGGTCATGAAGTTATAATCAATATGTATTTAATTTCTTGTTTAAAACATATTTTATAAAGCTGTTAATTAATTAAAACAAAACACTTATATATTGTTAATAAATAATCTAATCAAACTGTAAATTTAAATGCATAATATATATTTTTAATATTATTATTATTATTATTATTATTTTACCTCGTAGAAAATTAAAATCTGTCTTACATTAATATCATAATAATAATCACTATGAAAAATTATTTTGCATATACATATTACACTTGAAATTGTGTGCATTATACTACATATTTTCTACTCTTGTTCTAATAAATGTATTTTACTTATTAATTACAAAAGTTTTTATATAATCTAGCGATTTTGATAACCATGGGTTTCTTTTTTCATAGATTCAACTTTCAAATGCAATAATAATTTTACTTATTTCCAAATACCAGTAGTATTTAGATTCTTATTGTCAATAAAACTCATCTAAAAAACCAATAGAAATATTCAGTGCTTTATATTAGCCTTTGATTTGTAAAGAACTAAGTAAAAGGATATTTTATCAATAAAAATGACAAATTTAATCTGAAAAAAAGATGTATTTTATGTATCATTTTATTATTAATTCATATTTTATAATTTTTTAATAATAAAATTAAAAAAAAAAATATGTATTCAATCCAGATATTTTATTGCTATTTGATATTCAATACATATATTTTATTTATAAGACAATATTATTTTACTTTAATAAAGACAAAAATATAATGGATAATAAAATTTGATTAAAATATATGATACTCGTGTAAACATTTTTCACTGATTCATAATTTTCAAAATAGTGTACAACTGTCAATGTGATATTATAATTTTAGGGTTCATGAATATGGTCAAATATTGTTTTAGGATAGAAACATGTCCTTAAATACATAGATAAATATTTTTAAAAATAAAATATTATTGCAGTCATAATTAATAAAGAGAGAAAAGGTTTTTATACATTCCTCCCATTATGTTCTAAAACTAATATAATATTTTCATTTCTAAGTATTTAAATGTAACACATCTGCGTTAAATTTTCAATCAATATACATGCTTATAAAACTTTTATACGACTTTTATTGCTTAAAAAAGAGACTGGTGAAAGGAAAACAATTTAACAATATCATCTTTACGTTTTTTTAAAACTTACCTACTTGATAAAATGATATTTTTAAGTGTTAACATTTTTAATTAAACATAAATGATATTAAAATTCTTAGTTTAGATACTAATATTTCATAAATAATTATTAAAATATATTGAGTTTTAAAAAAAAAAAAGAAGATATTTTCAATTTATATATTCAACTAATAATTATAATAATTTAATAGGTATATTATAATATCCATAACCAATTATGCGTGTAAATAAATAATTGAATAGACATTTAAAAGCAATTATGTAATATATATAATATATATACGTATTTATACCTTTATTGACTTTTCGCTTTTTTTTTAAAGTTATATATTTTTACATCAACATAACCAAATCAATTTTCATTTGAATCTAAATAACGTTATAATATTTAATATTTCTAAGCTTTCTAATTATAATAATAATAACTAAAATATTGAAGTTAAAAACATGATATATGCATTCAACTTTGTGAACTTAGTAACGTAGATATATGACATATAAATATAATATAAAGTTATATACCTACCTATAAATGCAATTAATTTAATTACAAATGCTTTTTTTTCCTTTCTAAAAATGTAATATGTTATTTAAAAATTTTATTTTTCATTTTAAATACAACCTTAATTTTTTTCATTAATATTTAAAAAGTTGGAAATATTTTTTAGTTAAATTTAGAAACATATTTCATTGGTTAGGCTTTATTATTAATCTTTATAAACTTAATCCAAATAATAAATACTTAAAAAATAAATAAATAAATAAATAAATATATATTCATAAATTTTTAAATAAACTTTATTTATTAGTTTATCATAAATTAACAAAGTATATGTAAATAAAAACATTCATTAAAAGATTGTTGTTACTATTATTACTAGCTATACTGCTATATTTAAAACATGTTATCGTTTTTATTTTTGAAAATACGATGGTAATATCTACCACAAAATACAGACGTATATTAATATTTTAGTTTCCTAATCACGTGAGATCATATTCTTGTTAGTCTTATATTTTTGTGTCCGATAAACGTGAAAACGTCTCATCGGCATTTTATCTCGGCAAATAAATCTATCACGGGCCACTGAAGCGCAATGGCACAGCCACAACTATTTGTAAACAATCGGAAAAATGTATTCAAGGTATAGCGCACATCACTACCGACCGGACAAACGATGATAATTATTATTATATAATATGACAACGACAAGGCCGCAACCATAACCGACGGATATGATTGATGTGTTTCTTGGGAGGTGGTTTATAGACGATAATAATTTACGCTGTATACATATTACATATATTAAAATACCTACCTATACCCTATATATGAGGGGTGACGAGGGATAGAGATGGTATTCGAAATTCGGTCTAAATTATGATGATATATTATTTGTATAAGCTACGTGTATATCGGCCAAAGCAGAATTTTGCTGTATAAATACATATTACACAGTCAATATATATAAACTGTATAGTAGTTTATAGGATTAAATCCTAAAAATATTGATATTATCTGTCATATTTTTTCTCAAAAGTCGATGATACCTGACATCAGAAGATATATTGAAATTAAAACCATCTACCAACATTTGTATTTATCAATTTATTTAAGTTTTTGAAAGAATTTTACGGTTCGTGTAGGTAAATATACAAATCAAAGATATTAAAAATGAATATTTACGAGTGGTCATGAAAAACTTCCAACAGTGTATGGTTTTTACACTGAGAAAATCGTCAAAACCGATTCTTTCACATAGTTCAATAATATTTGCAAAACTTAGAAGTGTTACAATAATTTGTTATGAAACTCTGAAACTGCGTAATAACATATACACACAAACGTGGTCCATCACTTTCAAACTATCGCCACAATAACTTCACGTCTACGACACTGCCACCTACATCATTTCATTTCTTACCTAGTAAACGTGTGTATAATGTGTGCGACAAAATACAACATTATATATACATGTATACACCACGTACATATTCGTTCACCGGAACTCCTGAATATTTAATTAATAATTCTAATAAAACATAAACAAAGATACACACAAAATGTAATATTATTTTATAATTATTTTAATTAACACGGTCTACTCAAAACGACGATGTATTTTTAATGATTTTGTGGTAACGTAGACTAAACATAGTGTCGAATAATCGAAATTCTTCTAAATTGTTTTCTTATAACACTATAGAAAGGCATTGGGTTGAAGTAGAAAGTGTCCAGTTATAATGGCTGTTGAATTAAACGTAAATAAAATACTATCAGTCTCTAGTATTCAAGTAGTCGCTACAATGGGTGTCAATCTCTGTAATATAATTTTATTGTTTGACATGTATATCTTTACTTTATATATAAACGAACGACATGTGGTACATTATGTATATTATAGGTAAATAAAAATAATTTATGTTAGTATTATTACAATTAACCAGAAAAAAACCTTACAAAAGTTCAAAATATTTTAAATATTATTGAATAAATTATTATAGAATTTTCCTTCTTAAATTAAATTGGAGGAAACGTGAAAATATTAAAGTACAAACTATACAAACTTCAAATCAATCAACTCTAATAATTTATTAATTAATTAATTTTTTTTTTATATATTACGGCGGCTGACGACATAAATGTATTAACTTAATGAACTAATTAATTCAGCGAATCAATTACTGCAATTTTCCATAGGAAATTATAGAATATTTATAAAAAGTTTAAATATATTTACGGTTTTATACAAAAAAGAAAAAAATAGGTCATTACTCTGTTGTATTGTTGAGTTAACCTCGTCATTAAGGAGTAAATCACAGTAATTCATATGTTAAATTTTAAATCAATAATAAAACGTAAAACGATTCTGAGCGAAAATGTTCTGTAATACTACATTATGTATATTGTATAATATATTTAAATTTCTATTAAAATAATGTATTTTACGATTTGTAATTCGACAGTTTTATTTAATTTTTACAATAAATATTAAACTTGAAATTGTCATACTGTATTAAAAATGTTATTTTTTGTTTAAACATCTAATTTTGTCCAAATTTGAAATTAAAAACTGTATTTATATATTTTTTTAGATTTTTTTTTATCGTTCCAGCATTAACTACATGATTTTTAACTAACAGTTCTTTAAAGGGATATACTTAGATTATTTAAATATATGGAGTGATATTTACATTCAATTTACATTATATTAACTTATACAATTCAATTTTTTTAAATAAATATACTTTTTGGTGTCTAAATAGGGCCATATTTCTTTGTACAGGTTATCTTGAATTTGGCATTCTCCTCTTGGCAAATTATTCTATTTTCCTAATCACATATTATTTGTCATTCTAAAGAAAAATAATAGTAAGCCAATCCGATATTTACATTATTATAAAACATCATACTATATATTATGTATTATTTAAAATAGTTGTGAACCTCCGATCAATAAGTATGATATAATACAAATTGTTATTTATTATTGTTTTGCTTTTGTTTTATTAGCTACTAATCCAGTGGTAGCTTTTTTAAGTGCACAAATGCACATTGCACGTGTACTACCCACTCAAACTCAATAAAGAAACTAAAAACATAAATTATTATAATAGAACCAAGTACCTACCTGCAATACTATTAAGATTATATTTCAAAATATGAAAATTCAATATGGTTTCAGATTGGATTGGGTTATTTCGAAGGCCAAACGGCTGGCGGTTGTCCCTGCAGGAAATTATCGGTATATGTATAGTAATGCAGTAGTGCACACAATCGCTGTGCACATTTGTACAGTAAAAAAAATAAAACAAGTCAAAACACGCAACCGACGTTAAAATAGAATTGATGTGCACATTCATTTCTGTGCACATAACCAATTAAATTGTTTTTAACAAATTATTTTAGACGTCGCCTTCGCTCGTCGCGCGTGGGCATTATAATTAATTTTTACTCTCACTCGTTAATCATATTCCGATTATAACTGATAATGTTCGTCGATCACTATCACAAATTTAAAACAACAACCATGTTTCTCTTTTATATCAACATATATGACATTGTAATAAAGTATTCATCAAATTATTCGTAATTTAATATATTAGTCGTATATTTGTTTTCAATTTTTAAAATTAATTAAATATAGCAAATATAGGAATCCCAGATTTATTTTTTTTTAAATATCGAACATTTTAAATCATACTTAAACTTGTAATTTATTTTGGTGTTAATTTTTTGAAGGGGATATGGGACTTGTATTGGGTAGCAATTACAATATTACAAAATTAAATATGTGATGTTTATTATACAAATTCTTTGTAAACATTTGGTAGCTAAAATTACATATTTTGGCCTTGATTTAACATTTCATTTTCCTCGCAGTTACTAAATATACTATAAAATAAAATTAAACACAATCATAATTAAATAATAATTACTAATAAACATTTGATTTAGGTATTATGGTTTATCAATAATTTAAAATTTAAAAACCTAAATGATATAAAAAAATTTAATTTTTAAAATAAGGTACATACGAGATGGGTTATCCACAATACGAAACAAAAGTGTTATTTTTAAACTAGTGTGTGGACACCTGGACACTTTATTCAAATACGGGACAATCCCGTAAAATACAGGACGTATGTGATATTCCTAAGCAAATATTATAATGCAATTTTTCTATTATCTCGTTGGAGAAAATGGAAATAAAAAATAAAGGTAGACCTACTTCATACCTAAATATTTAACAAATTACTAAATTTAAAACGAGAGAGAGTATGCAAGAACATTTTAAAATAATATATAATATAAGACCTATGACTAAATTTGTAGTAACTTAGAAACTATTCGTTTGTATTGTTTTCCCTGTCTACTTTTTGGTCAAAAATCTAATGTCACTTGGGTAAAGAATGAAAAAACCGATTTAATTAATTTAACTTCTAAAATAAAAACACATGAAAAATCAATGACACACATAAATTATCAATTAAATTTATAATTATTAGAAAAACAAGGTCTAAACAACGTTTTAGCACATATCGGTTAAATATCAAATAATACAATGAAAAAAATTGTAAACTATTATTTTATTTAATCTATATTATATAATATTTTTTATATTTGTTTTGAATATGCACTAGATATTTCATTAATAACCCACTATAACACAACTTAAGAAGCACTTCTTGTTTTATAAAACGGGATAACAAATAAAACTCTAGATAAGACTAAAAAAAACATTACTTTTACTTTTTTAAATTAATTATTTTATATTTAGCAAAAATTTAAAGTTGCATAACTTTTTAAAACCCATATATATTCCTCACGTAGTTTAAAATTTAAAACTTGATATTTATTTTTTGAAAACCCATAATAAGAAAACTGCAATTTTACCTTGTATAGACTGTTAAATTAATGATATGAAAATAATGATCTTCAACATATATTTTCCTAAAATGACTTACGGGAAAAGCAAAGATTCAGATCGAATTTAAAACCATATAATATAACAAAAAATTTATATAACATTACAAAAAACAAATTTATTGAAGGAATCCTTTGTTGAAAAAATCAGCAATATAAATTATAAAAGAGTGGACACAGGAGAAAAATATTATAGAATACCTATAGATCAATGTTTTTAAAACGATAGTATTATTGAACATTGAATATAACCGTGTATTGTATATTAAGTTATTTCAAACAAACTAATTTTTAAAACCTTTTAATATTTTAACTAAATTATTAAATGTTTTCTTCACCATTCTTTTTTTTTTTTTAATATAAATACTACTGAATTATTTGTGATTATAAATATACCGATCAATAATTCATAACTTAAAATAAAGTAAAGGAAAGTGAGTGGTAAGCTAAAATAATAGCGATTATGCTATTTACCGATACGGCGATACTCATATACTATTCAGTTCTACACTTCTACAAAAATATAAAAACTTAAATGCCAACTGATTCATATATTAAGAATTTATAAATGAAAATTAATATACTATTTTCATATTTTTGTTTAGTTTGGATGTATAAGCTATTGAAATATAAATCACTAAAAAAATATATTACCTAATTATATTAATTGGTTATCTCATAGTTGTATCAGTGTCACTTACTAATATTTAAAGATGTTTTTAAAAACTTAATACATATCGTCTTCAATTGTTTTTATTAAATCTATTAATAATAAACATATGCTATAATAAAGACGTAAAATATTATTCACTAACTAACTATTTATATAATATGTATATTGTGTATTATATAATAGTAAATATATTTGTAAATATACTATTAGAGTATAACTTTACACATAATACATATACGCATAAAAAATATTTAAACAAAAATAAATACATTTAATTAAATTGTATAAGATGTATAATTTAAAACTTAGTTATAGTTTCTATAAATGCTATAAAATTTGAAATTTAGTTATTAGGATTTTGAACACTTATTGAATGCTAAATAAGCCCAAAGGAATGCAAATTGTAGGAAACCTTAATTAACCTTAATATAATTGAATTAAAGGTAGAATTCTAAGGGTAGAATATAATTCGTTATAGAATAAACAATACCCAGCGGAATATGTTTAAGTATAATGGGTTACTAAAACAAATTTTAGAGAGATTACTGAAAGTACCTATACCAGGCATTATATGCATCATACTTAAAATTTCTTGACGATATCTACCTAGTTAATAAGAGAACACAATAATATCGACTGATATATCATAATAAATTATACAAATATAATATATAGGTACCTAACAACTATACTTATACATATAAATATATCACCTCAACTATAAAACTTAAACATTGTGAAGATTTAATGAAGTTTTTAATTGTTTTTTTTTTTTTAATTATTTTAAATGCGTATTCTCAGTATAAATTGTAACTTGTACACATTACGACTATTACGAGTATAATGTAGCTACAGGTATATAAAATTAATAATAATAATAACGCACTGATTTCACTGAAAAAATTAACGTACATCAAACTAATGCCTGTACACTAGTGTCTATCTATCATTCGACGACTGTATTGTCGTAAAATCAATGTTTTAATTATGTGACACTTAACTATATTACAATAATAAATAAATTACCTAACAAACATTTTAAACTTCATATTTTGAAGCAAAATATTTTTCGAAGCATATTTTTTTAAGTATTCCTATACATAAAAATCGTACTAGTAGTATTTAAATTATAAGTATTTAAAACTTTAGATGAACAGAGTTGTAAACCAAAATTTTGCTAGATATCCCCATACCACTCACTCCGTTTACCTCAAATTTTGATTTTTTATATGTTTCAAAATACCTACTCTGAAAAATATTCTATTTTAAAATATAAAATTAAAAATTCTATGTTATCATATAAAAAAGTAAAAAAAAAATAAAAATTATATCGATAAAAATGTAATTTTTAAAAAATAAATTTTGTTTTATTTTGATTGTAAATTATATAAAAAAAAATATTTTCAAAAACGCCAATAGATTATGAAATAATGAGTGTTGTTTGATAAAAGAATCACTCTGTATTATATATTTTACTTTATATGTAAAAAGTAATTTTTATTTAAGAATCCTAGCTCCTTTTTATATTAATTTTATATTTAATAAATTGTATTATTACCAACTAAAAACCAATAAACTGCATTCTACAACATTTTAACAAGCAAAAATGATATTTGTAGATTGAGTCAAAATATTTCATATTTTGCAGCCATTCTAAACAAAAAGTTTTTTACTTATATTGCTATTTGTTCTTGCGCTGTATTTTGGATTTTTGAAATCCATATTTCATATCTAATATTTTTTTTATTAATATTACTTATATTAAAGCTAACAGTCATGCATGAACAGCAAAACCGTATGCACATGTTTTTTTGCATCAGTGTTATATTTAAATTAGGGCGGTTTAAATAAATTAGAATTATTCATTCATTTTATCAATCGAAGTAGTTTCTTAAACCTATCTAGATCCCAGTGACCTAGCGTTTATCAACTGTCTACATTAACCTTTTTAGAACAGCTAATCCTCATTTCGAGGCACCGCCGTGGAAATTATCTTTGGTCACGCCTCACGCAATTGAATTTCGGTGCTCCTATTAACTCAAATCCGTGTAACTGATTAACAACAATCCATTTAAATATATAAATGAATAATCAAATAAATAACAAAAATAAGCTTAAATAATAACAAACGAGTCACTCGAGCTCATTAAACTCTTAATATCCATTATCTTTTCGAGTGTTTTAACACAAAAATAAAAAATAATAGTTCTTATCTAAAATCCGTTTTAAAATACTTAAACCAATCGACCCTCCAGAAAAACTATACTTTAAAGGCAAACTTGGACTTTGCTTGTTGGATATCTGATAAATTATTGAAGTTATCTACGGATACAATGACAGACAACTTGAACAAAATATTTTGATTTGAATCCTTATTGGTTATTACACACTAAAATAAAAATAAAAGAACCTCGTAATTCTAAGAACAAAATTATTAAGAATATGATCATGCTAAAACCTATTGTGAATATAGCGCTCAATGTATCCGCATCACACTGATGACGATCCTTATCTGTCTATCCAAACTCACGCCAAAATCCAATAAGATGCACCCTCTGCTCCAATAACCATCCTGTTATCTACAAGGAATTTGTAATGTATAAAGATCTCTAAAAACATAAGAAACCAAACAAAAATAATCATATTAAATTAACTGTTAATCTTAGTTTTAAATCTAATGTATTCAATCTTCCATCTAGTCTTCTAACTTATGCTCAGGCAACTCTTGATCAACTTTCCCAACTCTCAATATGAATTCATTAATACCAAGCTTTATAAACAAGGTTAAGACAGTCATCAATCAGATATTATCTAATTACTTTCCAAAATAATTTCTAATCTATTGGAAAATAAAATAATAATTCGGCAACAAATAAACTCCTTACTTTACAGTTTAATGCTAATAGTCTCAAAAATTATAACATAAATATAATGAAAATGGTGTGATATATTTTATCGTAACCTCAATAACGTTTTTATTCCCTACCTCATATATAGTACTTACTGTATATAGATTATAAATTTCTTTTAAAAAAATATTTAAACTTGTCCAATTTCAGGAGCTTTATATTTAGTTTATTTAAGTTAGTAAATACGTTACAATACAAGACAAAATAAAGTTTATTAAAGTAATGGGAAACTACTTAAAACATTCTAAATTTCCACCACTACCATAAACATTATCTATCGTAAACGCATATAACATATTATGTAGGTACTTTAAAAACAAAATTGTTTTTATTTTGTTTTTTTATTTCTATATTTTACAAAATAATTACTATTTTTTTTTTCAATTAAATTATTTGACAGTAAAAATTTAGTTTATTTATAGATTTGAATTAAAATGACACATTGTTCTTTGCTGTACAATATATTTATCTAAATTTATTATGTTATTGCGTTCAAGATATTTATGCTTGTTGAAATCTAAGATATTAACCGATTTATGTTACGGTCTTACAACGTTACTCATGATGAGACGCCTCCACATCCTTTAGCTTTTACTGTGTTACCGTGTCCTGTCACGTCTAATCCTTTACGACGTGTTGCGGATATTTCTACGAGTTTAGTTGTAAAATCGCCTTCGTTAACGACGCCAACTGTTTCTAACGTGCCATCATAGCCAGTCAAACCTGAGCCTAACCCTTTATAAAGTGTTGCGAATACTTATACAAGTTTAGTTATAAAATCACCTTCTCCAATGAAGCCAACTGTTTCGAATGTGGCACCATGGCCGGTCATGCCAAAGCTTAATTTTGTACGGCGTGTTACGGATACGTCTACGAGTTTTGTTGTAAAATCACCTTCGCCGACGACGCACACTGTTTCCGATGTGCCATCTTGCCAGATTTCGCATTGACCTTTACGGCGTGTTGCAGTGATTTTTACAGAGCCACAGAGCCGGATTAAGCACGGAACCTAGGAGCCCGGGCTCCAAGCCCTAAAATATTGAAGGCCCCAAAGGGGCCTTCTATCTGAAACCAAATTCAAAATATTTTATTTTATTTTGGTTACACATTTTTTTAATTTTCGTAATTTCATTGTATTATTTTTATTACGTCATGTACTGAATGCCATCCGCAAACGGGCGGAGCGATAATATCAGATTAAAATAATTGTTTGCATTCGGTGAATCAACTAGAACATTACGTTACTTATCTTATTTCCGACAATATTTTGTTATAAGTAGATTTTGTTTTGATTTATTTATAGTTAATCTAGATTTTTTTTGCTAGAAACATACAGAAACATACGAGCGTCTGTCGTCGACCATCATTTGGTCTTCACGATTTAATCCCAACAGTTGACTTATTTAGTGATTACTGATTACTTACAATGTCTCAAAAATGTGCTAGTGGAGCCGCTAAGCAAAAACTTAAAAAAGAAAAAGAAGAAAGTATGAAACTATTGCTAAATAAGGTAAGGCTATTGGCTATTTAAAAAAATATTATTATCCCATGTATCCTAGGTGTAAGAAATATTATAAAATTTAATCAAACCTAATATCAAGACCTAATGATTTTAAGCTTTTTTAAATTCACATTCATCTCAATAACTTCAGTTGATTGTGAACGATCATTTTCGATATGCAAGCATTTATTAACAGATAAACAGATTTATTAATACAAACAAAATTATTGTGGAGTTTCAAAAAAAGAAGAGAAAATAAGATAGTAAAGTTAATTTTAAAATATAATATAATATAATATACTTTAATTTTTATGTTTTTATATTTTATATTTATATTTTGACATTTAATAAATAATATTGTATAATAGCATGTACTTAATGAAAATTGACAAATATTAAAAAATTTTAAAGATATTTCTGTACAATTTACCTTGTATCATTTTTTTAAATAAATAAAATTCAGTTATTGGTAATAAATATTGTAAGGACTAAGGGCCCTTTGGAATACTAGGCTCCAGGCCGGGTAAACTCTTAATCCGGTCCTGCAGAGCCAGTAATGGTTAAGCCATCTTCACCGAAAGTTGCTTAAGTGATTTCGTCGGCTGATGCCGTTGCGACTTTGAGGTCAGTTAACGATTCGCTTTCGCGGATTGTCGCCGCTACATCTCCGGGGCCATTACCACCACTTATTCGCAGTACATTGTAACTACTTCTCCGTAGTGAGTTTTTGTCATTTTTGAGACTTGAATCGCCTTCGTGACATATTGCCACATCCAAGTGTTGGCCAATAAAATATACAATTAAATTAATTGTATTAAAAATTCAATAAATTAATCATACTAAACCGGATGGTAAATATTCTCTATAACATATTATATTTTTTGAAGCTATATAATATTATCATTGAATATTGATGTGTATAGAAATAAAGTATTATAATTTATTACTTAAATTTTAGGTTGGTGCACAACATTTATATACGATTATATCAATTAATAATTATATTATTAACATTTATATCGTATTTGACTGTTAAAAATTTTTTTGAATCTTATTGAGTTATTTTTTATTCTATAACATGTTTTAAATGTTCAATGATCAACACAATAAAACAATTGTAATTATGCTATATTGTATTTAATAATAACATCAACATAGAATTCATTCGTTCAATTTTTTATAATTTAAAACTTTTTTTTCATTGTTATTTTACATTTATAAATATTAAAATATTAAAATGTTACAATTTAATTAAATATTGAGTGTATTTTATTTAAAATTATTGGGTAGTGAGTACCAATAACAAATTAGGTAGGTATGTACGAGTATGTACTTTTATACATTACTGCAAAAATATGTGATTTTATTTATTATTTTGTTTATAGTTGTAAAGTTATTTTTGTGAATGAAAAATAAAAATATATTTATATTACTTTCTACTGTTATAAATCGTTTTATGATGTAATTTTTTGATTATAATAATTACTAGATAAAGGTAACCAGATTTTTTTTTTAAAACACTAAATCACTTTAAATGGGACAGCGTACGATAGAAGTATATTTATAGTTTGATTCAAGTAATAACTACAGTTATATTCAATTATAAATATCCATTTAATATACACAGTCAAAATAAATCAAATATGTCAGTATAAGTAAGTTTTATAATTTAAATATGAAAATAAAAAATAAAAAATACGTGACATCATAAGTCAGGTGTACCTCTAAAACAAGTATTAAAATTTTAAAGCATTATCATGAATTAGATTACCAAAAAATGATCAAAATTGTGTATAATTAGAGCTTGCTCACATTTTTTCACTTACTTTTATGATTTTTAAAAATATTATCAAGTAATTAAAAAAAAACTTGCGAAATATACCAGTTTAATTAAATTTTTAATATCAATGACGTGTGAATAACTATTAATACAGTTAATTTATAGGTAATATGATTTTTTAAACGTTCACCTTTTCTTATAGACATATTGGTGATTTTGAATATTGACATAGGTTTTAACAATATTCTAATAAAATCAAAAAAAGTAATTTATACTAATATTTATATTAATTTTAATAGATACATCTTAATTTGTTATATATATATATATGATTAAAATAAATAAATTGCATATGTTCAACGTTGTATATGTATATATATATTGAATAATGCATCCATACAAATTAATTATTCTACTAATTGATAAAATAAAATTCCTAATTAATAGTTTTAGATAAAATAAATAATGATATTTACGTAATAGCACACATTAGTAATTCATGGTATATTATTTTATATTTGTATAGTTAAACAAGTGAAATGAATAAAAATAAACAGACATTTCTATCATAATTTTCGCTCGGTCAAAAAACTTGAAAATTTAAAACAAGAATTAAGAATTCTGATAAGTTTTTAAAAAATAGAAGCATAAATCCACAAAAAAAATGTATAAGCGTTTGAAGTTGAAATAGGTATTAATAAATTCCGTGAAAATCGCGAATATTAGCAAATTATTTTGTTGTTAAAAATTCTTAGAATTTTAATTATCATATCTAAGATTAATACAAGATTCTGTAAAAGTTTTTCAACTTACATTAAAAATATATATATCTACTGGATAAAAACTTTATGAGCTAAACCCTTATAATGGCGGCGACTGGCGAGCCTCTCTCACGGTTCACGATTGTATCAACTCTCTTATATTAAGTAGGTACCTAGTATAGGTTTCTATTTCTCCAGAATCCGTAATTTTTTCACGTGCGTTTATTATTACCTACACGTGAAATTTTATTTTTCATACCTACCTATATTTAATAGGTATACTCCAACGGTTTTTTACTATACAGCGAAAACGATGATTTCCAATCGATAATCAGTTATTTATTTAGGACCAGAAGCAGTTTCTGTTCCGTCCGTTCCGCTTTTATACGATAGTATTGCCTATGAAACATTTATTTTTAGAATAGTAGATAGGTACATGATTTTATAGTTTCAAGCTTTTCACGGTAATTATTAACATTTATATTTTTTTTAGGATATTATAATTTAATAATAAATATTATCTCAAATACACATAAAATAAATATCCGTGATTTACTAGTTGATTACCTACACGTAAAATATAAATTAAATTGATCAATTTTTAAATTTTCACATACGTAAACAATAAATACGTGATTGCATAAATCCGATACTACCTACTACGTAATGTACAATTGTGTTGACATCTGTTTAAACTTTTATTCGAGCAAGAAATGCGAAGGGTAGTCCTTCGGTTAAGAATTCGTGTAAAAATTGTTCATAATGAATATTATAATCGTACTATACCTACACGTTAAATACACGTATTCATATTTATTATTCAATAATATAACTAGTTTTAGTAAGAATGGAATATTAAATTCCACAAATAACACTTAGTACAATTTTTTTTATAAATTAAAATAATAAAAGTATTATTAAAATTATTTTTTTCCTCATAATGGCATATAATAAAAAAAAATGAATACCAATATAGGCAATAGCCAATAGAATAGAATGGTACACTATTCAAAACTATTCAGTATTGTTGATTCTTAAAAATAAAATCATTATTCATAAAATAGTTTTGTTAAGTGTAAAAATAATATTAGCTTGAGGCATCTTAAATACATACTAAAGACAATAAAATCAATTAATTTTGTTTCTGTACTAACAAATTACAAACAAAATTGTATAAATATTTTCACATTTTACAATTATATTTTATAGTATACTAAGTTTTGAGATACAGAATAATATATAATACAGCATTAACAAATCTTATTTCAGTGCACATAATAACTTAAAATAGTAGTTGAATTAATCCATAAATTTAGATAAAAATTATAAAAAATTTAAAAAAAAAATTATATATTCTTAAAGAAAAATATATGAAACCTCTTTTTAAATGCAATGTATAAAAAATTATAAATAAACACTGTACATACTATATACTTAACATTTCATTGTTTATTTACTTTATTATAAAAATTACATTTTACTTGAGTAGTTGTTATTTTGAACTCAACTTCTCTGTTTTATACTGCTTTAGCAGCTTTTTCAACAAAACATAATCTGGTTTTTCAGCAGGTTCCATATTATAAATCAAATTCATGGTTTCAAAATAACCTGTAAATAGTTTACATAAATTTAAAATAACAAAAGCATTTTTACAATAATTGACACATGCATGTATTGTAGTGAAATTATTGGATCTGTCATATTATTTACATTCCAGAAACAGGCCAAATATCTATTGCCCCTAAATATTACATTCTATAAAGAAAAATACAAAATTTGTATCATTAAAAATATCTATAAATTCTTTTATAAAGAAAATGAATGTTTTTAAATATACCTAGTCTATAATATGACAACCATAGAAAAATAGTAAAATTTCTTCAAAAATTTAGACATTTTTTTATTATTATTTCTCTTTTTGATAAATATTGCATTCAAATTTACAACAAGATTCTCTAGTTATATTCTTGAATAATATAATAATCTTTTGGTATTTCAAGTTTAAATAATTAATTTATCTTAATATTTGGTTACTTTTTTTTATACATATGTGAACATTGAACTAGTATCCTTAGTATTAATATACAACCAATTGATAAAAATGTATTTGTTTTTTCGTATTTAACTTAGACAAAATGGTCATTATCTGTAGGATATTTTTTTTTTGTTGTTGTTGTGTTAGGTTTTTGGAATATATATTTTTTGTATGTGGAACACAAATTTGTGCTTAGAACCTATCCAAGAGCCAGCAATGTCAGATGGTTCTAATCCCAGCACTATTCAACAACTGTGTCCAACACTAACCATATCATGATCCATATATAGTTTAATGCTTACAAATAAAAATATATCTCAACATTTTAAATTTTAATAAAGAAAATATTATTATTTTTTTTTTTTTTGTTATTTTTTCATAAAAAGAATTTATAATACTTACAATTTGGTACATTATTAAAATCATAAATTTTTTTATTTGGCCCTGCAGCTAAAATTGCTTCTTTCATCTCACTTTTAGACTTAATGGTTTTTGGCAATGTTAAATTTTTCCAAGGTAATTTTATTTTTAACCATTCTAAGCCATTGTACATTAGACTTTCCAAATCACCTCGCCGAGTATGCACTACAAAGTAAATAACATTTTTTTAAGATGTATAATAAATTTAATAAAAAATTAGAATAATTAAAAATTAAATCCAATAATTACTTCCAAGGTGGCCATCTAAAGCTATATAATTTAATGTACCATTATTAGCACATTTTTTATCTGGCTTAACATCTTCAGTTTTATATTTAGTTACCATACCAAAATCTCCTAAATACACATGATTATTTTTTGGTTTTTTACCAATAAATATATTTTGACATTTTATATCCCAATGAACATATCCACATTCATGTATAAACTCTAAGGCATCAATCTACAAAAAAAAAAAATTTAATTTAAAACAAGTTCAAATTAATGTAACATTAATAAAATACAATGTATCATTTACAATCTGTCGAACTATGTTAATAACAGCTCCTAGTAGTAAGCTATCTGAAACAGTTTGAAGAAATGTCTCCAAGTCTTTATCAAACTTTTCAATGACTATAAACCTATATTTATTATCATTGTGAATAGTACTCCCAAAACCATAGAATCTTGGAATTGGTAATTCTTTCAACTTTTTAATTGTTATCCATTTTTTAACATCTAAACATAATATAATTAATTGACACAATTATTCAGTTTTATCTAAATTCTGTTCACTGAGAGAATGTAGTTTCTTAAAAAGAAACTAAGAAGTAGACATTTTGGCGATCACAGTTGAGAATGACGCGTTTTAGTTAGTACACAACTACATTCTATTAGTGAACAAATTAAAGGTATAAAAAATTATGTTTAAATACCTTCTTCCTTCACATTTTTAAGATAAAACATCCGCTCTACAAACAGGGGTCCACTTTCCATATTTTCCTATCATCAAAGCACAATTAAAAATAAATTATTTTATAAATACAATTATATAAAATTAAAAAATTAAATGAAAAACTAATTCAAATCAACATAAAATAAAAACATTTTTTTTTTGTGATATACTAAAATAAAAAAGCTCATTCATTTTTCACAAAATAAATTTGTTTAAATTTTATGCAATTAATATTTTGTTTATAACATACAATCAGTATTATTAAAAATTACATACTGTCTTAATTGCATATTCGGTTTTTGTTCTAGACTTATGTTTCGTTCCTAAAAAATACATTACAAATAAATATTTTTATGGTTTATTATAATTAATTAATAATTATTGATAATTAATAACTCAACTAACCACTATAAACATATCCAAATCCTCCACTACCAATTATATTTTGAATTTCCCATTCAATACCTTTAATATCTTTTAATAATGATCCTGGAGGTAATTCTTCTTTAGGTGTGGTTTTTGCTTTTTTGCTCATATTCCACCTAAAAAATTTCAGTTTAAAATTAAAATATACATGTTATTAAGCTTAACATTTTTTTATAGTACATTAATCTGGTTAATTTAACATAAAAGTAACCTAAATAAATATATGTGCCCATTTATATAATATGACTTCTTTTTTATTCAAGTTGAATACTAAGAAATGTCTTCATACTCTACAGTAATAGAAATAAAACAATGGCTTATTGTTCTGGCAGTGCCGTAACAGTAAATAAGACTATAGTATATAGGACTATATTTTACTTCTATTTTTGCTATATATATATATAGGCCTTTGTTCAGTTCATTAAATTAAAACTTCATATAGGATTATCTAATCTAATACTTTTAAAATACTTTAATATCAATAGATATGCTATTCATCAGTAATTGTTTAGGCCTAGAAGATGTGATGAGTCTTTAACCAATTTATTTTTAATATATTATAATGTATTGTTTTAAGAATATACGAAAATTGTCTAGTTTTAAATTTTAAAGTTTAGTAGTTAATAATTTTTTGTAATAATATTAGTTACAGTATCAGTTAAAGGTAAAATTAACTCTTATCTTGAATATTCAACTTCATACTTGATTTTCTTTTATAATCTAACAAACTCTTTAAAAAAGTAATATTAGCTTAGTTATTTAATTTTATGAGTAATTGTAAGTCATATGATCAAAATAAAAACTGTATGAATAAGTTAGAAAATTCATGGTGTCATGTCTTAACTCAAAAATAATAGATAATTCTTAAAAAAATAATTTTACATGTTATGCGTGCAGTGTTCAAAGAATATTCAACATTTTTTTAGGAAGATGATACAATCACTAAAATGCCTGAAGAAAAATATTTAATAGTAGAAATATATGGTTGCCATTCAGAAAAATAAGTTGTACTAAAGATATTGTGTAAAACATTAGTGCACATTAAAAAAACACAGTATAATAAACATGAGTATTCTTATTCTTTAGTAGCTATTTAAACAAATCAATGTTAAATGCAAAACAAAAAAAGCATTAATAACTGACAAAAATGCATAAATAACTAATTAGTGATGAATGATTTCTCAATTGAAATTGTTGTTACATAAATTTGTTCACAGCTTTATACCAGTAACAATAATTACTTTAAGATAATCAAACTTCAAAAATCATATCTGTATATCAATTTTAAGACATCTTCAAACAATTCAAAAAAACCATTTTATACTTAAAATGTACAAATTTGAAAACTAGGTACTTAGTATTAAGAGCCAATAAATCAATAATAAAAATTTACAAGTAAATTAATTCAATTTTTCAACTTTCTTTCTATTTATTTTATATTATGTCTATTTTGAAAATTACATTTTCAAAGGGGTTCAATAAGATAAGATCAAATAATGGAAGGAAGTAAAAATAAATCTAAATTGCATAAGAACATAATTATTTTTATAGTTTTTGTTCACATGAGAAGTGGCCTTAATTAATGAGTAATTGCCTCCAATACAAATTATATCCTCTATCATGAAATTTATTTAATTTTATTGTTAGTTGATGTAGTAAGTCTTACATTTTCCTGAGGGAGGTATTACCCCCTCCACCGGTCACCTCCCAAAACACTGTTTATAACCGTTTAATGTCAATACAACACATACTTACAAAATTATACTTAACGCAGCAATGAACGTCACGTCAGTTAGGTAGTTAGTGGAAGTTCAAAATAAGTAGGAACAAACAATTAATGGAAAAAAAAATGAAAGGTAAAACACACTATTTATACAACTTATTAGTTATAAAATAACTTAATACTAAATAAAACTTAAAAGTCAAAACCTATTACCTAAGTAATAACAGACCGTTTGGGTATCGTATCATTTTAAAATGGAACGGGTACAGTTTTCCCGATTTTGAAAACAAGTGATAACAGCAAAACTTGATAAGAACAAAAAAAAAGCCAATGCCAACTTCCAAAACTTAGAAAAAAATCCTAATTCCCGCTTTATTATCCAGCAAATAAATAAATAAAAAATCGGTTTCATACTAATTGCGATTTTTTTGAAAAATGTATAACGAGAAATTTTATCTTCTATAAAATAAAACCCTGAGCTTTTAATTAGTGAAGTTAAGTTTTTAATTTTTTCTCATTTATTATTTATATATATTATATTGAATTCATTGCTCATACTTTTATAGTATTATCATAGAATATAACGTGTTTATTATATTATATAATAGTTTATTTTATAAGTACTTTATTTATTACCACCATTCCACCATTGGTGCATCTAGGGGGGGGGGTGAAAAAGGGTCTTTATCACTCTTTGTTTTTTTTTATTCCTATCATCAATTTTTTAGTTTATATATTAAAATAAGTGTATACTTTCTATTAATTAATACCTACTATGATCACCAATCTTAAATACCAATTCTCTGAGAAAAACTCGTTAATTGCTTGTTCAGTTAATGAATTTATGAACTTAAACTGCTAAAACTATGATGAAAGACTAGAGTTCATCAATCATTATAAAATTAAAATAAATTTTAATAATTACCTACTAAACAGTAACTTTTATTGTGTTGAAAGTTGTAGGTATCAATGATGGTTATTCAGTAATTTACACTGAAAGATATAAAAGAGAATACAAAAATGAAAAAAGATTTTTTTTTCAAATTAATACGAATTTTTGCAATGTACTATCTGTAATGAATTTGCTACTTGGGAGCCAAATTTTTTGAAAATACAGTGGTTAAAAAACTGGTTAAGATCAATCATTCTTTAGTAAAGGTTTATCAGTTTATCTTTGCTGAAAATAGATTTATTAAATCAGCTAAACACTGAAATTATTTTGAATAAATATTGTACAAAATCCAGAAAAGTTATACTGATTTAAAATATATACCTTCATGTCCATTTAATAAGATTATAAAATTCAAATGTTACTTAATTTTTCTGATTCTGTAGTAAAAAGGTGTATTATAAATTTGTTGTTATTATTAAAATATGAAGCAGAGTGGTACCGAGTCAAATAAATTTAAATGAAGCAAAATCAAAATATTTACACACCCACCCACCATTGAGGATGTTGTCTACCTCTTATTAGTAATAATTTTAGTTAGTTATTTAATTATTTAGTATAGGACCTAGGTAGGTATTATATAATGTAAAAATAGAAACACATATACAAATAAAACCAACCACCCTCTTTATTAAATTAAGTGATCGCTTCAGTTCATGTATGGGTTCAGCGCCACTGATATGAAGTGTACCTATTTAAAAAGTTTTGAAGTTTGGTTTAAACATAGGCGCAATTTAGGGGGTGATTAGCACCCTCAAATTTCATATTAGCACTCCTAAATTTTTAATAATATCATCGAATTTTTATAGGTTATGAATTATGATATTATGTCATAGTCGTAGGAATTAAGATAGATTTGATTCTGGGACTTTTCATCTTCAAAATACCTAATATAGAAAATATTATTGTCAATTTATTATTTATATTATAAATTAAGATTAATGAATTATCATGGATTAATTACACAAGACTTTATAAAACGATTATCGATAAGTCAATAACGATTACGTCGAAACTCCGAAACGTCTTTTCACTATTTGGCAAATGAAAAACATTTATTAATATAGAGAAAGATTTAAGCACTAAAATTGATAAAGATAAGATAATAAATATTTTTAGTACCTATGTCTTTAAGACGTATATCTTTACCCAACATAATATTTAAATAAAAATAAAAAATGTAATTACTCATAAGTTATGTTTAAAATTTGTGTTCTATTTTCTTTATTAATATTTTATTTTATCATAAATTATTAATAAATAATAAGGTTGTGTAACAAAAATGTATGAATGGTGCTGTACGAAAGTGGTGTGGAGGAAGTCACCTACAGGTCATTTTGGTTAACATAATCTAGCATCCTTATAAATTTAATCCAAATTGCGCCTATGGGTTTAAACTTAAAATAAAAAAAGACTCATTAAGTAGATTCAACATTTTTTATTTAACACAATATTGTTGCATAGTTGCATTGTATGATACCTTCATGATAATTGATAAAGACATTTATGGTCTTGCTACAATTATTCGTCACTTGTATGCAGATTTTACTTTAAATAAATTATAAGTTATAGTTATATAGAATACATTGAGTGTTTATTCATTAAATTAATTCGATATTATTCATATTTTGTATTTAAATGTATTTTATGTTGTATCAGTTCGTATATGATATTTCTCTTAGTAATATTCATTGTGGATCTTCAACTGAATTGACAATAATTCGAACAGTTTTATTAATAATACTGCAATATATTTAATAAATTCTATGTATACTTTAGAATTTGTTTTTACGCGAGTTCTAAAACTCATTTTATAGTTTAAAAACCATTTGCATTATGATACCTTCCCCACCCCCTCCATAACATTATATCTAACCAAGCATACAAAGTTTCTTATCAATAAAATAGTGATAGTTATTACTGATTTGTAGTGTTTGTACTGTTTGTAGACTTATACTACTTGTAGTGGGCAGTGGCAATAGTCGTTCAAAAGACTGTTATCGAATTTCGCATTAGTTCGCATTCGTATTTCGTATATTTGTGTATTAAACTCTATATCTACTTCTCTAGCCTCTTCTGTTATGACTATTGTAGTTAAGTTTCAGATATGTTCACACAGATGGTTCTAGTATTTTTTGCTCTAGTTGTTTGACATTTTTACTCTTTAAAAATAAATCATGTGGCACGAAGCAAGAAAACAAGAGAAAAAAATCCGCGGCCTATTGGTTGACTATCAAAGACGAGCTCAGCGTCGAAAGGATTATTATGAAAAAATTGTAAGTGCTTTTTTTTTTTGCAAATCATATTAATTACAATAGTAAAATTATATCTCATTTATTTTCAGAAAGCTGATCCTACACAATTTTTACAATTGCACGGTCGTCAATGTAAAATACATATAGATCCAAGTATTGCAATTGCCGCCAATAGTCCTGCTACTATGTAAGCATTTAGTAATTTTTTCTGATCTTTGTTTTTTGTTCTTCTTATAATTGGATTGATTGTATTTTTCTTATGTTAGGATGCCTTGGCAAGGAAATGAAGAAATAATGATTGACCGGTTTGATGCACGAGCTCATCTAGATTTTATCAGAGAACCTAAGAAAGATGATGAAGATGAACAAATGTCATATGAAGAACGTCATTTAAACTATGAACGTTATCGCATTCTTGTTCAAAATGAGTTCTTAGGAAGTAAGATTTTTTTTTTAGTCATCTATTGTTATTTAATTTAAAACATATATTTTAAAAATTTTAGTTTCTGAAAGTAAATTTTTACACCAACTTTATCTGGAAGAAAAATTTGGCCCTGTAACTAAATCAGATGCAGATGATGCTAAAAAAAAATCTAACGCTAATGCTGCTATTCCTTATAAATATAGTGATGAAGACACAATTCAAACTGATGATTCCCGAAAATATTTGGATATAAAACCTAAAACTGATGGTTCTGACGAATCTGATGAGGAGAGTGAAGTTGATTTTGGTAAGCACAAATGCTAAAAAATTAAAATTGAGTATAAATTGTAACTTATTAGTTTTATTTTGTTCCTAAGATTTATCAATTGATGTTAGCAAAATTGGTACTGACCAAGCAAATGAGTTAAACTCTACTGCACATGGTTTTGGCATGACTACTAATGATTTTTACAGTTTTCTTAATAATGATTTGGAAGAAGCTGAAAATATTCAATTAGCTCGTTTAGCTGAAGAAGAAAAAGCCATGTTTGCTGTAAGTTTCTTTATTTAAATAAATTATTATTGTTCTAGTAAGCTATTAATTCAACTCCTAAAAATTGTTTTTATTGAATCGTGTAGACTTCAAGTAAAAATTAACAATGAAATTGTATCCCTCAATTAAATTTTAAAACTGTATTATTTTACACTAAAAGTAAATTTAATATAAATTAATTTTAAATGTTGTCTTTAGGGAAGAAGATCTAGAAGAGAACGTAGAGCTTTTCGATTAAAAGCATTAGAAGGCAAAGCATTAAGTCCACTCAGGTTTTACTTTTAAAAATTTAATTTATTCTATTATAGGCAATCCTATAACTTATAATTTTTATAAATTATTTTAATAACTTTTTAGTTATGCAACAAGAAAAAGTCCTAGCTATACTGATTTTGATCAACTATCATCAATGATGACATCTCGCTCACCTACTCCTGAAAACTCAGGCCAAGTAACTTATATAACTAGTTTTGGTGATGAAGAACCTACGACAAATGACAAATCGAAAACAGGCACAAAGTAAATACTTAATAATAATGATTTGATGTTATTAATATTGATGTTACAGTAAACTAAAATTTAAATTATATCTATTATATGTTTTTTTTAAACAAGCAAATTAGACCAATTATTTTAGTTATTTTTATAGTTTCAAATTTTATGTTTTTTAGATCAAAATCTTCAAAAAACCATTCAAGAAAGAAACGGTGTTCTCGTTCAAGATCCCCTCGTCGAAAATCTAGATCATTATCAAGGGGTCACAGTCGTCGGTATAGATCAAGAAGTCGAAATAAATCTGTGTCACCTGTCAGGTTTGAATTTTTTATATATTTTATTAATTTGATGTAGAATGGAAATTGACTTATCAATAGATTTTACTATTTATCAATTAGTGTTGATATTATTAGTAAATCATTACAGTTGAAAAAATTGTTACTAAATTTATCTTTAATAATATATGGATAATTTATGACTCATTATACTACTTAATTATAATATAATTGCAAATCACTATACTCTATTCAGTTTAAGAGTATACTAAGCGGTAAATTAAAATTCGTTGTGTCTACTCATGTCTTCTCACTAAGTACTAATTATTGGTGCTAATTTTCACTTATTAATCTCCACCTCATCATCATATAGCAATGGCATATGGTTGGTAACAATTGTAACCGTTAATCCTGGAAGGTTCAGCAACATATAGTAGTATATGTACAAACCGGTGTACTCTTAAATTGAACAGGTTATAGTTATTAATTTTCATTACAATTAAATACCTATTACTATGGTTAATTTTTGTATGTATTAATTTTTCTATATTTTTAATTTTATATTCTTTAATAAATAGAAACAATGTACAGTTACCAGCCGTTCAAAAACCACCGCCTGTTCAACGGTAATAACACTCATAAGACCTAATATATTTTCTGAAATATTGTCATTGTTTTTTTTTTTTTTTTTAGATATTATGGTCGTAGAGGAAATGACTCATCGTCAGAATTAAGTATTTCAGATGATGATGAAAAAAATAAAAATACAAATAACATAAAACCTCCGTGAGTTGCTTTATACTTCATGTACACTATTTTTTATTAAAAATTGTATTTATTTATTTCAGATTACCAGATCTCAGTCTTTCTTCTTCCAGCAAAAAAGTCAGTAATTTGTTAATATATCGCAAGAGTACATTAGCATGTTGCGAATAAAAATAAATCAGAATTCTAGGGGATTATGAATTTTAAAACAAATGAAAATTTATAATAATAAATAATCTCTTTAATATGATTATATTGATTATAGTTTGTAGATTTAGATGTAATTGTAACATAATATGTTTACAGCAAGGTTCAAGTGACAGCAAACCAACTCCACAAGAATTAATGAAACGAAAAATGAAAGTTTTGCTTAACAAACAATGTCAGTAGTATTACTAGTAATTCACTTTTTTTGTGAAGAAGTTTTTAAAGTCAACATTTATTATATATTAAAAAAGTATAATTATTTTATTTATTATTCAATACATTACATATTTATTTGGTTTTTAGATAAAGCCGATAAAAAAGCTCAAAGAGAACGAGAACTTAAAATGGAGAGAGAGCAAATTGAACGAGAAGAAGAAATCAAAGAGTTGTCATTAAAAATGAGAAGAAAGTATGTGTTATAACTTATATTATTATCTAATAATGAATTTTTTTTATTATTATTTACTTGTTTTAGGAGACGGCAATTACGACATCCTGAGAATAGTTCTTCATCATCAAGATCTAAATCGCGTTCAAAATCTAGTAGTTCTAGTAGCTCAAGTTCAAGTTCAAACTATTCCAGGTATAATACAATTTAATATTTGTAAAAATTGATTGCTTCTATTTATTTTAATATTCTAATTTATATTCATGTTTAGGTATCGAAGTCGTAGGCGTAGATCTAGATCAAGAAGTGGTGGACGTAGATCTAGGTCAAGAAGTGGTGGTCGTAGATCTAGATCAAGAAGTGGTGTACGCCGAAGGTCTAAAAGTGGCGATCGACGTCGTCGGTCTAGAAGTGACGATAGGAGAAGGTCTAGAAGAAGTGAAGAACGTGATAGATATAGAAGAGATGATAGACGAGATTATGATCGTAGAGATGATTATCGTTACCGTCGTAGCCCTGAAAGAAGGGAAAGGAGAGTAGATAGAAGAGACAGTCCAAGTAGAAAAGAAATTAAACAAAGGGAGAGTCCCACTAAAAAAGAATTTAAACAGCATAGGGAAAGTCCAGTTAGGAAAGAAATTAAGCAAAGGGAGTTTCCAGATCGTAGTAAAAGGGAAAATGTGAATCGTCCAGTTGCCAAGATAACATATGAAGCAAGTCCAAAACGTTATGTATCAAATACTAAAG
This sequence comes from Melanaphis sacchari, assembly GCF_002803265.2. Lineage (NCBI taxonomy): Eukaryota > Metazoa > Arthropoda > Insecta > Hemiptera > Aphididae > Melanaphis > Melanaphis sacchari. Next base: position 2,026,922 of record NW_020271173.1, on the reverse strand, counting down.
TGCAACCCAATTTGAAGTGAGTATTGTCCAAACTTAATTAATCATTTAATTAAATTCAATAATTTGAACTTAAAATGTTTATTAAAAATAATTATCTATGTATTTATCAAAGTTTATAGTTTAAATATGAATTACTTTTGATAAATCTTATATTAAATTTTTTTAAAAGACAAAAAGAATTATGAGCTTCCAATTTCAAAATAGTTAACAATTTCTTATAATTTTGATGAATTTTGTCAAAATAGTAGTTTCATGTGTATGGAAATTTATATTTTGACCTCTCTAAAAGTACAAAGTAGATTAATTTTCAACTAAAAACCTGTCATTTTTGAAAACCAAAGCATTTTACTAACTATTTATGTCAATATAACATGTGTACAAATAAAAAAAAAACATCAATTAACTTGGACAATTGATTTGTATAATATTAAATTGCTATTTTTGTTTTAGGTTTATATAGTTTTGTATAAAATAAGTTGGTAATAATCATTATTTATTAATATACATTATAAACCAATGGATGAACACTTTTTTAGTAAATATCATTAAATATGAATTATAAAGTAAAAATTAGATATTTTTATAAGTGAGTAAACAAGGCAGGAAATAAAAATAATAAGAATGTATTTATAATGAAATAACAAGTAACAAATATAAGGAAATACAGTTGTTTAAGTTAAACTAATGATAATAAGTAGGACTAGTTAAAATAACAAATTTTCCTTTATGTTTTTAATATATAACAGACCAAACTAGAAATTCATTTTATACAATGACGAGTTTAAAAATAAATATTAAAATATCTCTCAATTTTTGTACAATTTTTATGTATATTTTAATATTTTATGTAAAAAGTTTGTTTTCTTTTAATATTTAATTATGGTTTTATTATTTTATTTTTTTTTTTAATTAACAAAGTTATTTATTTTCATAACAACAATGCGGAGTGTTATTTCATCTTTATTACACTCACATTATCCTGTTATCTTTTGTATAAAACAATTTAGTATTCAATAAAAAAAATTCAGAATATTTCAAATAGTAATATTTTATAAATTTTAAATATAATACATGATATTTTTTTTATACTTGGTACATTTTTAATGTATATTTTAGATTTTGTCCATGCATATTTTTCAATTTTTAGCTCCTTTAACTTCTGAGCCCTAATAACAAGTAATTGAAATAAAGAATATTACTTTTTAATTAATACCTATAATGGAAGATGGAAGTCATTAATTTCTGTTAGATTTTTAAAAAAGAATGTGTATAAAATGTTAATATCTTGCATTCTTGTGGTACTCGTAAATACACAAAACTTAAAATCTTTAATACTGTTGGGACATTAACCAATGAGTTTAAAAGTTTGTAAAAAAAAAATAAAAGATCACTTCAGATTCTTTTGCTTTTTAAGTGTATACATTATTAATATTATCAAGATTTTATCCTGAAAATTTTTTTCTGTATCAATTTGCTTGTAACTTATAATTTTTCAATCTTTTGAATGTCTCCATTAAATACTGAATTTCATATTATATTATCATATTCTAATTGTGAACATTTAACAATGCAAATAAGGTCTTAACTGCAATTAAATGTAATTCTTAATGCATTTTTGCAAATCTTAACATTCAATTAGATTTGTTTAAAATATGACCTATGTATTCCTATAAATACAGTTTGCTAACTTAAAAACTACATAATTTTTATTGAATATAGGTTCATTATTGGTTTACCGTACACATTTCTATTGAAATGGATATATTATTTTACAATATATTTCTTTTTCTTTTAAATACAATATTTGTAATTACATATCACAATTCTCAGGTACAAAATTATTTAAATCAAAAGCAATTAGATTTGATAATAAAACTCCACCTTGTAATTATCTGAAATTATACAAATAGGTTTAAAAAGTATATTAATTTATTTTATAATTTAAATCAAGTTTGAAGAAATTAAGTACCTATATTTTCATTCAGACCTATACATTTGAGTTTTTGGATAATTATGTTGTTTGTTCTTAATTTGTAAATTTTACTATAAATTGTATTTATAAAACACTTTTTTTTTCAGGCCACTTGTAGATTATGATTGAGTGCTAGAAGTGAACTTAAAGGGTTATTTATCAGAATTAAAAGTAATCAATAATATTAAAATTCTTGTAAAATATTAACCTTTTATATTTTGTTAAGCAAGAATATCAACTCTTTATCTAATTATGACTTAATATGTATGTTTGATTTTATTATTAAAACTTTTTAAATAAAACTTTTCAAATTTATTTTTTTTTTAATTGTAAGAAATATCAACTTCTAACATTATTAGCTGAATACAAAAAAAAAAAAAGTGTATACCATTAATAATGTCAATACAATGTGTTATGAGTACAATTAATATGTTGTTCCCAATTATGATTATAAAGCACTGTCAAGAGTAACCGAGCAATTATGAAATTGTCATAACCATAAACGAAAAAAAATAAAAATATAAATATTTACTTGACTTAATCAACAATGGCTGATACTCTTTATCAATGTGATAATGGATGGGAAAATAATTTATAGAACTAAATAAATCATCATTCAAGTATCATACTGTACACTAAAAATTAACAAAATGAAGAAAAAAATGCAAAATAAAAGATTTACTTTTGAAGTATCCATTAAATGAGACAAATTATGTATTAGAAATGCATTGGTCCTATTTTTAATTAATAAACAATACATTTTAATTACTGGCTGACAACCTCAAAGTGTTATAGACATAAAAAAAAATTAGTTATTTCCTGAATTATATTTACTGGTAATGTATTACCTATGTATAATAAATTAATAAAGAAATCATTTAATTTTAATTTAACATAATAAATGATTTTAAATCGTAACCACCGTGTATGTTAAATGTGTTTTCATTAAATCAATAAGGAGTATTAAATATGGAGGAAGTAAAAAAAAAAATTTAACAGTATATTATTTGTCATTTAAAATGGAAGAAAGGTATGTAGAAGATTTTTTGAGCAGTGTTTATATTATTATTATTTTTTTTTTATCTTTATTACTAATCCTCTAAATCACAATCATAAATATACCAAGATGTATTTTAAGACATTTAAAAAAAAATCAAAAAATATAAGAATTTTACTGTTAAGTTTATTTTTTCAATAACAATTATACACATCAATATTTTTAATTTTATTAATGCTTAATATTATTATTCATCAAATTATAAAAATAAATATATATATATATATATATATATATTTAACAAAATGGAGAATTACTATTTAAACAACATACTACAAGTATATTTACTGAATTAATATGCTCCTACATTTTTGCTATGTGTTGAGTATAAGTATCTGAGAAAATATATTATTAATGAAGAAATCATAATGATTAATTATTAAAATGTAGGTATTAAACTATTTATATTTAAAAATAAATTGTTATTTATTCATTGAATTAGGTAGCTCACAAATTTTGTTAGAAGGAAAATATGTCTATTAGTAATTTAATTTTTTTAAAACAAAAATTGATTTTATTAATGCACATTCGGATAAAATATCAATCAAAATTTAAAATTAGTAATTGAAAAACACATGAGTACCTAGACGAGTATTGAGTACTTACCTCAAATCTTATATTAGGTATGTATTATAAATATACATACATATACACCAACTACAGTCTACAACAATGAATAATAATATAATTTGTACAAAATACAACCCAAATCAAATAATAATCAAACCAAAATAGTCAACATATCAGGCTGTGAAAATTCATAAATGATAATATATTGTTTTACGTTAACCTCCTAATTGTGTCCAATTGTAAGATGCTGGCTGATACCCGGTGTGTTGATCGTCTTGGCCAGAGCTGTAAATAGGGACACACTTTTTATGATTGACTTGTGGTTTAACAAAATAACAAGCTGTACATTGACATCGACTTATTGGTTCTCTTTGGCTTCCATATTGAGATAACCAATCGTCGGATGTTGTTGTATTATAATTCTCGTGGTGAGAAAAATTCAAGCTATTTTCTACATTTAAGAAAAAAAACAATAAAAAATCAAATAAAATGAGACTAGAGTCCTATAAAAGTTTATCATACCGTATCCAAGGGCAGGCTGATAAACATCTTGGTGTTCTCGTCTATCCTTTTCCTCAGCTTTTATTTTAGTGTCTTTAAACGCCTTTGCAAATGGATTATATTTGATTTTAAGTTTGGTCACCTAAAGAAATTATTTTTATGTTTAATAGTTTAAACAATTTTCGACTAACAATCACATAGGTACCTACATATTATTATATTTAATTAAACCAATTACACAGGTATCACTAGATGTTCAATAGAATAGATGAAGAAAATCAAAAATCTCTATTAATACGAATGACTTAAAATGTCAATAATAAAATATATATTTATATACATGATAGGTATATATATAACAAAATACTTTATAGAACTATTTGTTATAGAGCTGAACAATTAGGTAAATTGATAACATCACATAAATAAAGCTGTAAATGACCTAAACGCAACCTAAAAGCGCAAAAATAAATAGGTATTTCATAAGCGCAAAAAAACCTTTTTAATAAACTATGAGCGCAAATAAATTTTACAACAATAAAGTGTATTTTTTAAGTTAGGTATAAGTTTATACTGCATATATTGAATAGTTATCTTAAATAATTATTAACTTATATTGTGATTCGTTACAATAAAATTCGATACGTTATAATACTAAACTTTAACTGAACTTGATCACTGTTGATGTATTTTTGAATTTGCGCTTTTGGATTTCACCGATAAACAATGATTAATGAAATTAAAATAAAAGAGTGAAAACACCTCCTAATTAAAATATAGGTAGGTAATTAATGCAATATATTATTTAAGTAAGTAGGTATTAATATTTTAGTGAGCCAGTATTTATAACTATTTTGTACAATAGGTATTTGGCACTAAATACTTAGGTATAGACATGTGACATTCCTATTAAATGACTACCTACCTAATGGACTTTTTGGTAGGTGGGTACTCTAATGTTGATAGGTTTATCTAATTATTAAATACCAGCTCAAATTAAATGATATATTATAATTTTTGCTATTACCTCTTCGTTTTGATATGCTGTGACTGCCATAAACCTGGTCTGAGGCATTGCAAAAATTTGTACATCATCCGGATCTCCAACTTTGACTATATGAAGTTTGGTCTCATATTGATGCAATGAATTTAAGTGAGTCTATAAAATACAATAGATATCAAAAAATGAGTAATCAATTAATTTCATTAAGGCTGAGTCTTTGATTTATTCTTTCAAATAATAAATTATGTTTTCTTGTGCAATGCACTTATAACCTAATAAGTAATAACTAATAAGCATGTAAAGATTACACACAATGTTCGTTTAATAATTTAATTGTTTTTCTTTTTATTATTTTTTTTTTTTTAACAGTTAAACAAAAATTAATGCTAGTCAAAATATATTAGAAAATTAATAAATAACTATTACAATATAAAAACTTTGAAATTGATAAACGTCCAAAAATGAAGAAAAAAAATCGTCTACGACTAACATAAAATAGATAGGTAGGCAACTATAGGTACTCAAATACACCACTATTCACTACCCGAGTATCGGATTGTTCTTACAAGTTATATTAGACATATTCGACGTTGATACGTATATAATTAATTATTAATTACAAACTTGAAGTCTTGAAGACTTTTGGCTTTATATTTTAAAGTATTATAGTATTATTCATGTATAGGTAGCGATATACCTGTCCTGGGTTATCCGGCCTATTGGTAAGTTTAATTTTAGCAAATGAAATCGGTTGATCCATCCAATGTTTGCCAAAATTTGGTGACTCCGGGTGTTTATAAAATGGATTTTTTGTAGCCGGATCCGACGTAGTGGTCGGCGACCACTCGCTGTTAATGTACTTCCATCGTTGTCCAACCACTTGCACAAACTCCAAAAATACAGTGTACATATCTCCTGGACACAACCCAGTAACTTGCGTTTTAATAACTGGAAACATTCTCCTAAAAACGTATAATTTGTGAATATTTTTTTTTAATTTTCAATAATATATAAATTGGACCATATAGCCGAAAATAGACAACAATTTTTTGAGGGAGAAGGGAAAGGATTAAAAAACGTGGGGCATAATCCCTTACCAGGCTTACCAAACCCCTTCAACTATAGTTATCGGTTTACAGATAAAAATTATTATCTACTTAATTTATATTCAATAACTATCTGTAAACTGAGTAAAATACACAACATTTAAATTTTATTTCTTGGGTATAATTTCAAAATTGTAGAAAAATTTATATTCACTTAGTGTCAATACTTGATAAAAATTTAATTTGGAAGACTTGACAGAGTTTTGAGAATCCCTACCCAAGCCCTTATAATTTTAACCAGTTTATCTTCTTACTCTAGTTTTCTTACTCCTACTTTTTGATGCATAAATGTCAATCATTTATTTACCTAAACTACGTTGAAACCATTTTATAGGAACCTATTTATTAATTGATATTATCATAGTTGAACTTTGAAGTATCTACCGACGGCAAAAAAAGTCAATAAGTCTTGAATTATATTTTAAAAATTTTGACGCCAAAATATTTTCAAATGTACAATTTAATTATTAAGTAATAATAATAAAAAAAAATATTATTCGTATCTACATTCTACAATTCATTTATTTTCAACAATAATGAATAAATAATAAATTTAATATTATACCTATATTATAGTGAGTTGCAATGTGATTACGATTTTATATAAATTTGTATTTAGTAATCCATTCAGTATTATAGATATTCAAATTATTTATTTATTTATTTGTAAGCACGATAAATAATGGTAGATATGTGAAATCATATATAGCAAGATAACATAAACATAACAAAATTAGAAACTAAAAACATAACACGATTGAAAATTTAAAGATATGTAAATAAAAAAAAAATGTATAAGCTAAATAACAACAAAGAAAAAATGAAAAAATGAGACATTGAGAAGTGCTAAACAAAATAAAAAGTTATAGAATTACCCACAGCCATAAAGGTATTAAAGGGACTGTTTATCACATAGTTTTTTTAAGGAATGGCATAAAATAAATCACTAGTTCTCCTGTTAAGTAAGTTTATTTGAAAAGGAATAAGGAAAAGGCGCACTTGATAATCAAAGTTATGTAAAACTATTATTGTTATATCATTCAATATATTATTATTATTATTTATATTTCATACGTCTTCTTACTACTATAGGTAGGTATTTACTCAAATTTGGAATCAGAGGACAATTGGTATTTGTAAGTCATAATAGTTAAACATATAAATGATTTGCATAAATAATAATAATTCATCAATAAGCAGTGGCGTATTTATACTAGGACCCCCCAAAATATGTCCAAGTTGGGAGCTACAAGAACTTTTATCCTTATATAAATAAAAAAAATACTAAACATTTTTTTTTAAAACTGTATGTTAAAAATAATTTGATTTTAAATACGAAAAAAAAATGTATAGCATCAGACTCTTTCTAACATCACTCTTTAATTATTAAAAAGATGATTAAGTAAGATGGGCTCCCACCTCCAATAAAACCTTTTCCCTAGTGCTGTGGTTCTCAGTCCGTATGTCGTAGAACAAGTTCAAATGTGTCGCTTGAAGTTCTAATATTAAATGACACAACATTTTTTAAACAATTAATGAACAAAAAAAAAGGGTATTTTTTTATATTATATCTATCTGGATATTTTGGTATTTTTAAATATAACTATAACTCAATACAAGAAAATAACTCCCTAAAAACTCTTAATATGAATAACTCGTCTCATGATGCGAATACAAATCTAAATGAAAATATAATTATGAAATCTAATTAATATATTTTGATTTTGTCTCAATACCCAATATTTTCATTAGAAAAAAAAAATACAAAATATTCCAGTACTAATACTAAGATACTATGAGTGTTTATTAAGTTATTTTATTAGTTCATGATTCTAATCAGAAAATTTACAACTAAAAACTATGATTATGATAACTCTGTAGAGGATGACATGGCGTTTAACGGTTTATGTTTATATATATATATCTTATATATAGGATTTTGAAACCTAGGTACATACCTATAAAGTTATAGATGGATATTTAGAACCCACATATATTATGTGTAATTAATAGCTATACTGATGACGATACAGTTAAACAGATAAATAGTTCTAAATAATTGTATAGGTAAGGCAACATCGTTTAATTATATAATTTATTGATTTATCATCAAACTATACTCAGATATTTTTACTACAAAAACGACAATTTATAGCATAATAGTATAATATATAGATATAATATTAAATACATAAAATTACACCTAAATATAAAAGTCAAAATATTTATATTGTTAAAAAAAAAAATAGCTATTCTAATATACGAGTATAATTGCATTGGATTTAAATAAAATATTTATACTTTCTTGCATATCTTATGAATAAACAATTATTATTACATATAATTTGAATTGAACTTATCTACATTAATATTGTTCTAAATCCATTTCTGTTTTCAGTGTATTTTGCATACCAAAATTATTTGGTTTTCTTTAATTTGTAAATAAATACAATAGGAATAAAAATCAATATAAATATCATAAGATTTTCAACAATAATTATAATATAATCTATGATAAATTTAAGCATATATAGGTCTAGTGTATACTATAAGAAGAGATATATATTGCCATATTTGTACATATTACGTATATATACATATATTATACACTATATAATTATAATACCTACACTTATAATAAACAAGATATTTTACACAGCTTATAATTAAATAATATTTTATTAATTTTTTTTTATTTACTATTATCCATATTATGACATTCTTTTTGTTTTTTTTTTTTAATTTAATATAGAATAAATGCATTTTCAATAAAAATCTTTCATATACCTATTTATGGTGTTTATTTTTTGTACCTACACGTGATGCCAATGTGAAATATTAAGATAATCATTTAAATGATTAAATTACAATATCGTAATTTTTTTTACAAACAGAAATTTTAAATCATTAAACAAACACAATTGATTTTTAAATAGACACAGAAATTTAAACACTTACATAATATTTTATCAGTAAATTTAGAACGGTTCTAATTATAAAACAGACAACTTGTTAATTATTATTTATTACCTATCGGCTATCGAGTAATTAATCAATAAACAATAATATATATAGTGATTTCAAATATTTATAAATAATTTATTAATAAATAGGTATTATACGGACTCACCTTCCTGTTTTTGTGACAATCATTTCATTGTTAATGGCTAAGAACTCAGACCAAAGTTGAGCATCCAACAATCTTGATCGCACTTGATGCCTTTTACCCCAAGTCAAGTTCTGCAATTCGGAAGTAGTCATTTCTCTCGAATTATTATTCATTTTTTGTTTTGTTTTGTTTTTTGTTTTCTTGATACAAACACAATTGGACCAAGAATTATTCAATACACGAAAACACAATTAACAAGTAACGCACATTTTTGTTTCTCACATTAGTGTTGTCTCGTTCACACCTGAGTGCCCAGTGACTGGGCAGGTAAAATTTTAGAAATTTTCGAACGGTCCCACTGACAGAAATGACTTGGTGGTCAGTAGGTGGAGACTTCTTTTATTTTATTGCACCCATTATAGTACATTATACCAATTGTTTGTTGTAAACGCGTGCGTTTTATTGTTGTGTGAAAAGAGATATATTATTATTCTTCATCAATGGGTACCGCTCGAATATAATATTATATCCTTTGGGTCTGTGAATTGTGATCAATTTACACCTTAAACATTGCTAAGAATCGTGATATTTAAATTAACACTGACGTTATAATACTTTTATTTATATATATATTTTTTTTTTTTTAAATACATTTTATTTGCACTTTAATAAAATTACACGGTTGTTATAAGTAAGCATCTAAGATGCAGTATCTTAATATCCGCAAGCTACCTGTTTATTATATGTATTATTTTCCGTTAACGTTAAAATATTTTAATATATATCTATAGGTATCGACTACAAAATGCAATCATACTATGATGAATCGAGGCCGAATTGGTATATCTTAATAATGTTCTAAATAAGATATTATTCTATGTATAATACTACCTACCTAAAAAAAATCATTAATTTTTCTACGATTTATAATAATTAATATATTTTAATAAAATGCGCAAAAATAATTAAATGATTATATTATATATCATGATTTATTATTTATATTTTATAATAATAACAACATAAATAAAAAAATTCAATAAAATTGTTATTGTTCTGAAATACCAAAGTTCTACAATCACTATCTTTTGAATTATAAATTAAAATTATAGTATTTTTAAAAGAAATAAAAACGTCTGTAAAAATGTAACACTTCAAAAAAAAAAAAGAAGAAATTAATTTAATACTATTTTATGTGTTCGGTTTCCTTCAATTCTATACTAAATCTTCTGAATAATTATTTGATCTATAAGCGTGGTAAACAAAATATGCTACATTAATACTTTAATATACGGTTATTACCATATAGTCACTTAAGTTTTAGTCTTATATTTGATTATTAAATTAAATTTATTTCTAAGCATACACATTTTTTTTAACATTGTCTTTTGTAACTTTTTACTGTTCAAATAATTATTTATCAACATTATATAAATATGTATATTTAAGCAAAATTAAATGTTATAGATAGTCATATAGATAAGTTGCTAAATGAAACGTCGAGAAATCTACTAACTCAATCAAGCCATACTACATACTACCATAGTCCAAGTAAAAATATGTAAAAACATATTAATTCTATCTCTACTAATGATTGATTGTGCCTAGCTATACATAAATTGTACTTAAGCACGTGTGTCTATTGATTAAGCATAGGTGATGAATGATGATATCATAATTATTATGCTATACGTTTTTACACATTATTTTTTTTGGTTAATAATTCAAGTCACAAAATTCGATAACTGATGAAAGTGAAATTTAACAAATATTAAATTTATTAGTATATAGTTAATCTATATTATATACCAAAAGAAATAGTTTTAATACCATAAAAACAAAATTAAACATTATTTCAATCTTTTCTGGGAATCAGTCATAAATTGCAATGCATTCTTAGAAAGTTAAGTTATTAAAACGAATAGGTTAATGCAAATATTTTTCGTATTGTATTATATTTATACTATGGATATATTTTAAAATCAATTATTTTGTTATGTCATTTTATGTATATAGGTAATGGACCTTGTAATACCATTTACTATATTACAGTATTTTAATTTTATTATGTTTGTTTTTATGTTTAATTTTTGTTTCAATATACAATATACATACAATAAAATATTATAATTTATAATATATTCATAATGACCCGTTCAAACTGGAGAATAAACGACTACCTGCCTCAATAATCGACCACTAATCTACTCTTCGATATTCGCACAGAGAAATATACTGTTGTAATGTTAATAGAATATATTTCTTATGGATTATATGAAATATAGTCATAATAAAAATACAACATAATATACATTCCCAATAAATGATTATACTACATATTACCTTTCATTGATAATTCATTATTTTAATTTTTAGAGTAAGAACCGAATAAATTAAATTTAAAAAACATATTTCCATCCTAATATCATAATATTTTCGCTTAAATATTGACACATTGTTTGCTTGTATTATTTATTAATGTGGTAATAAGTGTGTTGTGAGTACATTTAGTATGAATAACTAATAAGTTAAATTTTATCCTTCAGACTAAAATATGAACATTTTTTAATTATTTTGTAAATATAAAGAAGGCGTAAGATGAACAAAATAGCCTTTCGCAACTCACCTTGGTAATAAATTCTATCCATTAGAACTTTCAACCCATACATAATATACATACATATTATATCTACACGTTATTCTTCCCCGCTATCTCAATCTGTAAAGCCCGCGTCCTAAGAAACTATGTATTGCAAGATATTGTCGCACCCTTCGCAAACTAGTACATTAACCACAATTCAGTTATAATTACAATAATTTGGATGACAGAATCACATAGCAGTCTCCGTTGTCCGCTGTATCAACCTTTTAGTGAGGTGCTCGTATATACATATTATGCGAGTTATACGTGTACGCCGTGCGCACAGACCCCACGTGTGGTCCAATCGTTTATCCTTTATGTACGGGATTATGTTGTATATATAATATTATTGTATGTATACAGACGTCCCCTGATCACGGACGAAGACGTATAAAATAATAACACAAGACGTTAGTTCCTTTTGTCGGCAGGTGCATCTCTATGTACACAAAAATACAAAATGATTCATAAACGCGTTGCGGGTTCGATACATACACATGACCATAAAACCATAAACATTTCCACACGAAAACACAACTTAAAACTGTATATACTCTGGCTACTACCATCGTCCATCAATATTATATATACAGAACACGACTACACACATAGTGTAGAATTATTACAGTAGGTATCTATATAACTAGCATTGCAATCAGTAGGTATAAGTAAATAGTAAGTATAGCTGGAAGGCTAAATAATAAGCACAATATACAGTATACATGCGTGCACACAAAGCTAAGTCTAATATAATATAAATACTGCTGGTACAACGTACAGGAAATAAATTCAGTTAGTGAGCAGCGGAATATTATTTTTTTAATTACATATTGTATCGGCTGTTATTTTAATAACACAAATTCAAAAACCACGAGATGAAAAAAATATCCGTAAATATTGTTTTCGAACCAATCGAATCATTATTCGTTTACAAAAACTGTTAATTACATTAATAACATTTTTTATAAAAACACTCTAACTGTACAATTTACACACGTTTATATCAGTGGCATAGTCCGGGGTTTTCAATAAATTTTGTATAATTTTCAATAGGTTGGCACTAAAGATAATTATTAATAATTATTAATGATGGGTAGCGATATCGATATTGAAAATTTTTTATTATTATATAATTTTTTAAAAATCATATTTTATTTGCTGGTTTTAAGGCATCTAAGCTATAATAAATTTAATTATTTTGAAATTTGTAATACAATTATGTACAATATTGGTTTGCCAATAATATCTAGGTATTAAAATAAAGCATTTTATTAGCATTAATAAAGTAAATGAGTTTAATTTCTTAGTGTGATGTAAATTTGGTTAAGTGAAAACGATAAAGGAACTTCAATATCACGATATGAAATCAGTAAATTTTGAACGATATTAGTATTTGAAATTATATCGTTGTTCGTCACTAATTATTATACTTATTAGATGTCCAGATATAATACATATAATACGTTCTGGCATCTTACTGAACTGAATAATTTTTAACAACTTTTTATTTATATAAATTTAAAAAGCGAGCAATAATTCTTTTTTTACATTGTCATATTCAGCAGGAATATAGCTGCTGAAGCCTGAAGAGAGCTGAGAGACAGGGTTCTTTACCATTTTTTCTTAAAATCAACAACTTTTATTAATATAGTAATAATAGTATTTAGTTTACACATATATATAAATTCGACTTCATGATTGTTAAATTATTGATGTGTCAAGCTGATCTATAGGATTAGTATTAGGTATACATTTATAGGTACTTCTAAAATATTCGACAGTTATTGCTATGTCTTACAAGTCTTTGAAATATGACTACATAACTGTGTGTTGCTAATATATATTTTATATATCTATCTAACGTATTCCTACATTATATTATGATATTATAATACCAATACCATGTCTGTATATGTATTGACGTATATATAGCATTTAATGTGAATATTGGATATCAAATTGGATCTAATTTGTACTTTGGAGAGGTTAAATTTAAAAATTCCCAATACTTATTTTTATCATCGGAAAAAACAAACAATTATGAAAAACGAGAATTTTTACGCAAATCCAATTTTTAACAAAATCGATTCTGTTTTTTTTCCTTATGTAATTAAAAAACGAATAACCATAGGTACTTAGAATTTTCACCAAATGTTTAAGTTACCATTTTTTATTTACGATAAAATTATTAAAATATTTCAACTATTTTTGAGCTCTTTGTAAACAAAAGAAATTTGAAAATTTTTAGTTTTTTTTTTTATGAATATAGAATTAATAATTACTTTTTGGGTAGAAAATCTATAGCTGCAATATTTTTTTATAAGCGTTTAAAGTTAGAATTTTGACAAAATTTATAAAAATCGCGAATTATTTCGTAGTTAATTAATAAACATTTTTGTTTTTATACATATGATTTAAAAATGTAATACATAAGGTTTTTTTATTAGTTTTTTAACTTATATATAAAAAGAGATTTTACCGGAAACCTAAATCAATTTTTTATGAGCATTTCAAGTTTAAATGTGTACAACATTCGATATTCACCCGTAAAATAATTATTTCTCCTCAAACATTTCTGATATTTCATTGTATTTAAAAAAAAAAATAACAATGATAAATATCTATAAATTATAATTTTCACCGAATGTTTAATTATTTTCATTATATGATAACATATTAGTTATTAAACATAATTTTTTAGTTTTTTTCTATACATTTTGATAAAAAATTATTCGTTAGGTCAAAATTTTTGAAATTTAATACAAAATTTCACAGAAGTTGCTTTTTAGTGTGTACAAACATTAAAAATACATAGGTAGTCACAATTATTTTTAAATGTATTTGAAATTAACATGTCAACGAAATTCGACAGGTTAGGTTTGCAAACTGTTTTGTAGTTAAAAATTCATAACTTTTTTTTTGTACCTAAATTTTGAAAATTTATGTTAAGATTTCTTATAAGTAATTCATAACATAAAATCTAAAAAATGAATAGTCAATTATTTTTGGACATTTTAAGTTCCAATTTGGATGAAATTACTTATTTAAACAATTATGTAATAACAATATATTAATTATTTTAATTTAAAAAAATATATTTGTGGGAACTTAAACTTTTATGTATTTTACTATACTCGATAACATTTTAAATTTAATTTTAAATATTATTTATTTATAGGTACTATTAATCTATTTTTACTGTTTTATAATATATACAGAAAAACATTATTACATTTTGAATATTATTATATAAGTTGATATAATATGGAAAATTTATTTATTATTATAATAATTAAATCCTAATAATATAATAATAAATGTAGTATTTTCAAAAAAAATTTGATTAACTTATTTTTATACTAAAAGTGAAATAAATAACTTTAATAGCTATAATATCACAAAATATGCTTATTAATAATTTGATAATGACTGATAGACTGTCACTGCTCACTGCTCAGAATCGTTTTCATACACAATAATTTTTATTGAATTCAAATTTAACACACAAATAAAAGTAATCCACCCGATACTTTATGTACAGTAGAGAGGTACCCACTACTCACTAGTGTCACGACCCACTATCTTTTAAAGTTAAAGCTACAGGTTGAAAATTATTTTTATTTTTTTTTTAAATAAATGTTATCTAACAAGTCTTATAGCATAACCAACGCATCTGTAATACATTTGAGTCAGTATTAAATTTATTAATTTTTGCAGTAAAAGAAAAATAATAGGTACCGGCATAATTTGAATTGATGCGTAACCGTATATTTGATTTATTGAGTTAACATGAACAATCATGACTATATACTTTACTTGATTAGAGGCGTTTCAACTAAAAAATTTTCAACTGCATTTTTATCGACAAAAAAATAAAATCTATCAAATTTCGGTTAGTGGCATTATAAATAATTATCGTCTTTCACGTTTAGTATTATTAAGCGATGTTTTTTTGATATTTTAATTTTTAAACTACATATGACTATGCGAGATATTAAAAGTTTAAAGTGTTCGTTAACAAAATGTATCACAATGTTCTGGTACATTGAAATGTAATTTTAATTTTAATGTGAAATTATCACATCTCCAAAATACACTTTGTATAGTTTAAAAATTATAATATTGATAACAGCTGACAATTGAGCACAAATAATATTCTTACTTTTATCTTTGATATAATTGATCAATTTACTCTAATATTAAAATGATCAGCACAAAATCGGTTCTACTTATGTACTAACGTAAATTTGTTATGTCAAATGTTTGTAAGGAAAGAACACATGCGAATGAAGCGTCTTAGATAACATAAGTATAAAATATCACAGTCGTATATGACGATCGTGGGTATCACTGGGTAATATAAACTATCTATTATCTAGTAATAATTACTAACAATAATAACTACTCAGTACTCAATACTCGTGGAAAAAAGATTGAAGTATCTACTTCTACTATGCAATTACACCTTACGGCTTACACTCATGACAGTAACCGTTCATAGAATACGTTCATTGCTACAACCGTGAACATGGTTGAAAAATAAAATTGATATGAATTGTTTGCCGCCAAAATATTTTTATCAATTTAACCTATAAAACTGACAGAACACATTAATTTTATTGAAAAACACAAACTGAGTTCCAGGATTTTCCGTTACATTTTCAATTATTAATTATGTTATTATGATTTTAAGTTTTAACAATTCGTAAATATTACATATGTTTTTAATTTCACTTTCACATTTTCACTTTTAAGCTTAATTCCATAAAAATTGAATGTACTATTAATTCATTTGTTTCTATCTATATTAAAAACATTAAATGATGGCTACCAAACAACAAAGCCAAAATGCCATCACTCTCAAAGGGTCTGCGAAATTGGTTATGGACTATTTAAGTAAGCATAATATATGATTTTCTACTTGCTATATAATATAGTATCAAGATTTCATAAATCGTTCTTTATAGATTTTGGAATCAACAGTATTCTTTTTCAACGAGGAATTTACCCACCGGAATCATTCAAAACGGAAGAGCATTTTGGTCTATCAATTCTTGTGTCAACTGATAGTAAAATTCAACAGTTCCTACAACCTGTTCTTAACCAAATGAAAGGTTAGGTTTGTGGTTGAAAATATTTACTTTTTTTATTTTTTTAAATTATATAGTTAATTAATCTATGATCAAATTCAAAGGTATGAATATTATTTCAGACTCCACATGGAGGTTTTATCAATATTTTTATTTCAAAGCAAGTTATGTGAATTTAAAATTTGTAAATTTAATTTGATCATAGAAAAAAAAAAAAACAGTAAATAAAATTATTTTTTTTTTTTATAAAAAATCAGAGTAAAATGAAGATAAATCTACTGGTATAAAGACTTATTAAACTAAAATAATTATTTAATATTTAGTAATTTATGAATATATATAAAAAATAAATCATTAAGTAATTCGATGATGACAATATAGATATA
The DNA here is from genome assembly GCF_002803265.2 of Melanaphis sacchari. Taxonomy (NCBI): domain Eukaryota; kingdom Metazoa; phylum Arthropoda; class Insecta; order Hemiptera; family Aphididae; genus Melanaphis; species Melanaphis sacchari. The sequence continues at coordinate 2,009,487 of NW_020271173.1, read as the reverse complement.
TTATATACTCTAAACATTTCTCTAATTTAAAATTACATTTTGAGTCCATAATACTTACATTTCAATGAAATTGAATACTGTGGGATATCATGTAGAGAAAATGATAAGTTGTTTATACAGTTATAAATATTGTATTTTTCTTTATGAAAAATTAAATCAAACATTTTGTACCTAATACATATATACCATTCCTTAAAATATTTTGAAGTAATTTTATTTCAAATAAACTGGGTTTTGGTTATTAAAAGTTATATAGATATGCAAATTACAATTAAAAAAGTATTTTCAAGCTATACCCAGGTATAATTAAAATTGATAAAATATAGTTAATAATTAAAAAAATAATGAAACTTATATTAAAAAGACAATTTCTATTCAAAATTATTTTTTTATTCTTAATTGTTTGTAATTCTGAGTTAAAAATTAATTTTACATTTTTTTTTTTTTTTAGATTGGCTGTTAGAACAAAAAATTCAAAAGATGTCAATGGTTATATCCAATGTTAACACTAAAGAAGTGATGGAACGTTGGGATTTCAAATTGCAGTATGAAGGTTCTGGTGATTCCAATCCAGACTCTGTTGGAAATAAGGATTTATCAATAATCCAAAAAGAAATTAGAGACGTATTAAGGCAAATTTGTTCTACTGTTAGTTTTTTACCTTTACTTGACTGTCCATGTGCTTTCGACTTGCAAATATACACTAAACCTGACGTAGATGTACCACAAGAATGGGCTGAAACTGCTCCTAGCTATATTGCTAATTCTCAAGAGTTACAATTAAGATCATTTTCAACTTCATTGCATAGAATGGATACTGTTGTGAGTTATAAAGCAGACTTTTAAAAAGAATGTCTGTATGGTAATCAAATTAATTAAGTTTTTTTATATTTTTTTAATAAACTACTATTTTAGATAATCATAAGTTAAATAATAATTGTTTTTGTTTATTCCAATAAACTATTTTTTTAATCACAACATTGTAAATTATTTTTTACTTTGGTTTAAGTACCTCCTTACCCAATCCTATAGTATTAAATAATCAATTTGTATTTTCATTTTAATAATATTTTGTTATATTTTTACTCTTTAACTTGTATACATTAATAGTAAAAATATAGTAGAGAATATGTATTACTATGTATTTCCAAGATAAGAAAATATACTTTTGTTTTTAATGTTTTTATATAATAGTACGCATTATTAATACTATAGTAGTTTAATATTCTGTTACTAGAAACGTGTTTCATTATATTAGTAGGTACAACAAAAATTTAATTTTTTTATTATTTCATAATTATTTATATGTAAAATACATAAGTTATATGATATAATAAATAGTAATCAGTATGGATATTCTATGCTGAACAATATTAATTTATAATAAAATAAATATTGTTTTTAAAAGTCCTAAAAATTAAAATCAAGAAAAACATATATAATATATATTAAACTTATTTTATGTTTGAATGTTATGGAATGTAATTTAAGTTTTACCAGCTAGTAAAATAATTTTTGCAAGTACATAATATTATCTATATTGTGCAATAGTTCATTCCTACATTTAAATAAAGATCAAAATTAACCACATCTGCTTAGATTTTTAATAAATTTGTCTATTACATTTTTAAGTTTTAGTAAAAATATTAAAGCAAAACACTCTTAATCAAGTTAATCTTATAGTAGATTATGTATTTCATTTGTTAATTTTTTTTATATCTGCATCATTAAATGGCATAATAGATATATAAAAGTTTTTATGTACATTATTATAATAAATATAATAATCTAAATAATGAAATTTCAAATTTAACTCCATTTATTATTTAAACATTTTTTATTATTATTCTTATTTCCTATTTATACACAATTTAATTGTCTTTACAACTGTGCGTAGTAAGTTTAAAATTAGGTACTTATACATTAAATAACTTGAGTTAACTGATAACAAAATAATATACTTAAAAAGCAAATACAAATTTGTTGATTCATTGTTTATAAATTACAAAACACATTATAGCCTCATAAACGAATAGTATTAAACTGGCACCCCTTTAAAAGAAGTGAAAATCGATGCTTCTACCTCTGCGGCAGACCTGGTAATTGGAAGATTTGAGAAGTCGTCGATGAACATATTATTCTCTATGTCTCTATGAGTTTTCAATGACGACATTATGATGTACGTTTTTGTACACTGTTCGATCTCTTTCAAATGTTTCTCTTCTTTGTAGTATGACGTGACGACGTGAATTTCAACAATAGACAAAACTGTATTTACAATAAAACAAACAAAACTAAATTGTATTTTACTATTTTTAATCTATTATCAATCAGACGTGTGATCCAGTGTCCAGTTGTGTGCATACCATTGGTTTTTATTTTTTTACGTAAAGACATGGAAATGGTTAATCAATTGTAATATATATTTTTTATCCCTCACCCTATTAAAAATATTGGTACCTATACGCCACTGGTGTCACAGTATAATATACTTAATATAAAAAGTCTACGTACAGTTTATCAAAATAAAAACTAGGAGAAGATGACATTCTAGGTTTCCGAAGTCCGTGGATTTGACGAAGAACATATTTCGGTGCACTTTGTGAATGTACATCTTAATTGAAACGATAAAAGCAGTAAGATAAACGATGCAAGTGATCACAATCCAAAAAAATATCTTTGACGGCGCGTTCTGTAATAAAAATAAAAAAATTACCTACATTTCTTGATGATGCATACTCAGGTAGGTACATAGGTATTAGGTACTACAATTACAATGATATATAAGTACCTAAGACCATAGATTTAATATACTAGTATATTGACTGCAGTTTAATCGGTTATAAATATAATATTACCAATTATTTATTAATTTAATACTGGTAGTTGGTACCAATCATGGTAGTAGCAAGTGGTTTAAGATATCCTAATAAATGTTAGCATCTTCATATTGTAGTTAATTTGTAAAAAAAAATTAGATTTCTTAAACAAAATAGTAGGTACCTATACACAATATGTTTTGAAAATCTTTATTAATTAGGAAATAGGTTTAAGGTATTAGGTAGGTATGAATGTATGATAGTATACTAATAAATAAGAAGTCGTCATATCCACTTGTGTTGTTTCCGTCTTACAAATAAAAATACATTTTAACATTTATACATACAACATGTCAACGCATCAAATTTGCGTTTAATGGAATCAATTTTAGAGTGAATGTATTAAACCCGAAATAAGAACATTGTCTGTATTTATATGTCGATTCTTTAAAATATTTTTGATTTTTAAACGAGTTACGGTTTTAATAGAATATGATTAAGAAATAAGAATACCTACACACATAGATTATGCTCTTGGCTGGCTTTACTCGCCATTTCGCCAAGTACCAACCAACTAAAAAGCCTTTTTTTTTTATAAATCTTAAAATTAACACAAGAAATCTAATATTGATTATCATAATAATTATTTGACAAATCATCTTTCAAAACTATTTTTGTATAATAGTGAAATAAATTAAAATAATATATCAATACAGCTTAGATTATGCAAGATATTTTATTTTTATGTAATATTTGACATACTTACTCTTTTCATAACTTGTTTAAAAATTAAAATACCGTAAAAATACCGAAACACTTACAATATACAAACACGGAAGATTGGATAATATTCTAAATTTAAAGATTTAATAATAGATTAATTTATTTAAAAAAAAAAAAACTAACGACATAAAGTTGCTTTTTTTGAATGTAAACTTTTTATGTATAACATAGAATGTGTCTAAGACGGAGACAATAATGAACACCCACACGCGGGTGAGACGTACTCTTAATAATTTTAGGTGCTTAACTTATAGATATTGATTAAATTTTAAGGGTTAATAAAAGTTCCAAAAGTGATAAAAATTAAGGATAACATTTATCTTAGTACTTTGTATTTTTTTAACAATTAAAATATTTTGTAAGAATGTAGGTAGTTAGAAATTAGTATGGGCAAATGCAAACCTCACTCAGTAATAAAGCAAAGATAATGTAACAAGTAGCAACTAGCAGATAATAATAATTTACGATTCGACCTTGGTAATTTCTTCTAATAAAATAACGTTTGGTAAACATGACCCGATTTAATCCATGAAAGTTGCAAGGAACCATGTTAAGAAAACATAAAAATTGTAAATTATACAATACTACAATAGGTAATGGATACACGAACACCTATACTCTCGTAAAATAAGTATAGTTTATACTTTATAACTTTATAAACATACTATTTAAAAATAAATGATTATATAATCATATAATATAATATTATGTACCTATGATTTATTTTAATATGAATAAAAATAATGTTAATATAAGTAGGTACCTAATATTTAATTAAGTATCCTGGTAAATATCTACCTTGTCGTGGTTTCATTTTCAAATGTAGCCTAGAATCTATATAATGTTAAATTAATTTTTAAAAATAAAAGGTATTTGGACTCACTTTGCATGTAATTATACGGTATATCTATTTATATACATAAAGGTATCTAATTTAAAATATTGCGACACAGTTTAAGCATCAAATTGTTATTACATGAAAAACTGAAATAAATCATTTTAGGAACCCCTATGTTATTTTAATCTTGTTAATAAAGTAATGATATTACAAGTTACAAGAAAAAAATAATGCATTGCTTATAGCTCTACAAAATTCAAGAAATTTTAGGATTTTTGTTTGCTTTACTATGAATCAATGAATTAGGAAGCTATTTGTAATTTTGGAAGATACAGGATTTAATATAAGTACTTATATTTTGATTTATGAACAAATTATTCAGGTCTAATTAGTTTAAACTATAAGACTATAAGATGATATAATTTACAAACCTGAAATGTAGATTGCATCAAAGATACATTGGCCAAAAGTTTTAATAGAGTAATTATTATTATGCACGACTGTAGAAAATAATAAACGTCAATATCATCTAAAAGAAAAAATGTACATTTTAAGTTTCAAAGGTAATGTGTTCTTGTACAAAGAAGAACATAATAGTTTATTAGTTAAATAAAAATAATATATAGGTACTCGTATTTTAAACGCAAATTTATTGGGCATTGGTTGTACAGCATATAGATACCGTCACCTATACATAATAGATGCATATTTTGTAGTCATATGCATAATTTGCAAGAAAAAAAATATTCAATAATTATTGTTTTTGATTCAATGAAAGTTATACGAGTATCTTTATAAATTTAATGCAAACAATAAAAATCCAATTAATAAAATAATATTAATTTTTAATTTAAAAAGGTAATATTAAACGTACCATAAAATTGATAAATCTTATTAAACATTTCGTATACAAAAACACTTAAAAAGAACAGGATTGTACAAATCTGAAACAAAATAAAAAGAATACCTCCAAGTAATATTATACATTTATATTTAAGGTAATTAAATAAAAATCCTGTAAAAGTGTTGTAAACATTGAAAGTTCGTTCGAGAAGGATGATTAATGTGATTTTATTAATTTTTATGCTACTAGAATAAGTTTGTTATGAGTTTATGACCAAACTAGGTCTGCTAATAAGTAGCGTCGTGGAAACAATGCGCAAGCGGTCCCCACGGCGTCATCGATTTTAAACTGAAAAAAAAAGGTCTGCTAATAAGTTTACCTACTCTACATATTTGTCTACACAAGTAATTAATTATAAAAATGTTTATAATTTTAATATGTATAATATCTTTTAATTTTTTTTAATTAAGCTTCGATATCTCATGCTATCATTTGTAACATTTATGTTTGTTACTTTGGGTAATGATCCTGTAGGTTTTGTGAACACGTGTTTCCGTATGTGGGACATCTTCGTTGCCAAGAACCCGCGTTATCATCCATCTGAGAGAACAACACGCTAGAAGGCAGAGTTGGGCGTTATTTGAATGAAATTTTATCTAGATAATTATTTAGATAACATTTTATTCAAATAAATTACTATTCGAATGATTTTATTACAATTTTATTATTCGAATAAAAATTATTTGACTAAATTTCAAATATAGAAATTCTAATAATTTTCGTTTATTTTATCTTGGTAAACATAAGGTTGGTAATTAAAAACAGGCACATATTATAAAAATAGTTGGAATTGTATGTTAAGTTACACGATTGTGAATTATTTTATTATCAGAAAAATGTAAAAATATTTTAAATTAACAAATATCTATTAATAGAAGAAAGTTACTCCCAATTTTGTGCGTGTGTTAATACTGTTAATATTATTATTATTGATCAGCAGTTGACCGTAATGTAGATTTTATATTTAATACATAGGTGTCAAGTGACATACTAATAGTATGTCACAGTATGATATATACGACAATAGCTACATCTAAAAAAATGATTTGATTATAAACTATGTTTAATCAAATTAAATAACCAAAAATTACTCGTATAACTATCTTTGAAAATTATTGGAACACATTTTTATTCGAATAATTGTAAAAAAATTATTCGAATAATTAACTAAATAAAATTTTGCGCAATACTGCCGGAAGGTGCTTGACTGCAGCATTATTTAGTTCTTAGGTATGTAATAATATAATTTATAAATTATAATAGTATTTTAAATATATAGATAAATATCGGTAATTAATTAATACTAATATATAATGCATGGTATAATTAATATTTTATAATTTGATTAAATGGTAGCATTTACAGATTAAAAAAAATGTTTCGTTAAAAAATGTAAATAATAATTAAACCACGTGAAACATTGTCTGTAGGTCGATGTCAATGATGTAAAATATTTTTGTTATACCTACAAATCTTATTCTAATAAATATTATAAAATACACCTACCAGTTCGTAAAACGCTACAATTTTTACTCCTGTACGAAGTGAACACAATCCGTAACACGTTTTAAGCATATTAATAAATTAAAATAATTATTATATTAAATAGTAATTTAAAATTAATGTCTACTAATACGTCTATACTCTTATAATATATTAATTTATATACATATATTTATAATAGGCATAGGACGTACATATACTTCTTTTAGCATCGTTTAACCAGTAAAATATGATAGGTACCTAAAACGGCTACAACTGCTTGTAAATTGTGATTGTCCAGTGTCCTACTAAAACTAAAGTGTTGTAGGTAGTAGTCGATAGATAACATGCATTAAACGACTGAAACGGGTTTTTGTCTAGGGAGAATATTATACGAAACAATTCTTGGGTTTTTCATGATACCTAGGCTGTAAGTTATTATTATAACTATATCACATTTTATACGTTTATTATTTACTTTATCGATAAATAGGTATCACATTGAATTTTATCATTATCATGATTTTTATAGCTATTCAATTTTAGGAAGATAATATCACCGCACTATTGGTATTTTTTCTCTGGCTTGTATGCAACATAAAAGAAAAAAGTTTCATTCAAAATCGTTTTTTTATTTTAGGTTTTTGAGTAATCTTTGAGTAAAATTATTACTCTTTAAAAAAATTATTATAGGAAATAATATTTTGATGGTATGACATGTCGGTTTGTTTAAATATTGCATCAAAACAATTTAATATCCAATTAACTCCAAAATTTTTATTTTTTATTTTTAAAGTGAAATAATAATAAAATATAAAAGTATAAAATTGATATGTAAAATCTTCAAAATTATTGCCTTCTATAAAATACTAAAATTATAATTTTAGTAAAAGGTAAATTTATTCTAAGGTTACTAAAAAAATCAAAGATTTTTCTGAACAAATTTATTAGATTTATTTGTTTTCACATAATTATGTTGTAATTTTATTATTAAAGGTATGCAACGTGCGAGTCTAAGTGATAAAATAAAAATATTTTTTGTTGAAAATAGTAGTGTATAAAGATTCAGGTATAGGTGATATATTTGATATAAATAAATAATTCTTATATTTTATAACTTATCGGCTATCTATTCTTCTATAAGATAAATTCCAAACAATAATAAAATTAAGTACCTATTTGTTTTTAATTTTGAGTGTAATGAAACTTCGGACAATGCAATTTAATAAAATATTTTCTGTTTATTTGAATTACAGCCAGTCAATTTCATTATTAATTATTTATTTTTATTTATTCTGAATTGTTGTGTTTGAGATGTATGACTGTATGAGTATAGGGATAACGTATTGGGTATGCATATCTTAGCTCATATTAAAGTGGGATAAATGTCAATCCCAGAGATTATTCCTTTCTATAAAGTATTTGTGTAATGCTCACATTTCAAAAAATGAAGTAATGTTTGTATCACAAAAGTCAATTAATGATAAATTCGTAATAATGTCTTTTCGTTTTATTACATATACGATATAATTTTGGTTAGCTTATATAAATATTTGATAAATTTAATAAAATAAAATACAATAATAAAATAAATAAAGAATTAAACTAATTAATTACATAATTAAATAATTAAATACATTTATTACAAATATAAGAATAGGTCAATCAATTTTAAGTGTTAATTAAAAAGATAACGAGTTTGCAAAATCTACGATTAAAAAAGTAATTTTAAATTTTTCATCCACAAAATCTTATAGTAATTCATATCGATGTTTACGGTTAACTAAATTAATGAAAATGGGAGTTGTTAACAAGGTATTTTTACATACAGTTGTCTGATGACTATTGTTATTGTTTTTTATATATTATAATATGTAAAATATGATTTATAACTACACTCTTATATAGTCTTATTAATTCTTTTATTTTAAAATGGTTATAGATGAATATAGCCTTAAAAAAATTAGTTTTTTGTGAGAAAAAGGGTTAAAATTAAAATTAACATAACTATTACTGTAGCAACTATACTAATATAATAATAATATAATTATAATATATACACGTGATGTGTTAACATAAATTTCTTAAGCTAAAATTCCTTCAAATTGGGTTTGCTCATCCTTTAAGTTTTGCAGTAAAATCTTGCATAAATATATTATATATGTTTTCTATGAAGTTAAAAATGATTTGTTTAATCTGATAATAATTGTATTATTATAAAATATAATATCTATTTATGCATTATATAAACTGTTACTCATTTTTATATAGGTATAAAAAAAACATGTACACATAACAACATTTAAAAGCTCAGTATAATATTGACTCATGCATACTTCATTAGCCAGTTAACAATTTTACAAAAATATTAATATAATAATAATAATAATAATAATAATAACAATAGCATATGCGTTAATTATAAAGGTAGATAGGTACCTAAGTCAAAATAAACAAAAATAGTACTAATGTTAAAGATCTATGTTTTGAAATTCTTCTTCATCTTGATGTTCAATCTGTGTTGTTAAATCCGAACGCAATCTAGAGTAATTGGTTTCTTCAACTAATTTCTCTTCTTTATAGAACGACTGTACTACTAACAGCTGGTATCCTATGGCAACTAATAATAGAATAAATCATAACGTTACATTTTCATCTTTATGAAATCAGTGGCTAATATTTATTTTACACAGATACTTATTTTAACACAGAATAATTTTACAATAATTTTGCATTTTTTAAGGTCAGTTAATGTGTTTTGTGGGAAGATGGTGTAATTATAAAAAGAATAATTTTATAAACTCCTATAAATTGACAAAATAAAAAATTATATTCAGTATTTTGATTATTTAAAATATGCATTGGGTGGGGGATTACACAATCAATAAATACGCAATTGGTGAGTGTAGAATAAAGCAAAGGTTTCCAAGTTGTGGATCACAGTTATATTTTTGGTGTGTTGTGTTAAGTTTTGAAATGCTTATATATTTTTATATAATATTAAGTGCTATATAATAATATAATGGAATTTACGTCAATAGATAGTGGTCAATTGATAGCGCGACAATTGATAGTCGTGACATTTTTTTAATTCCAGTTTTTCACAAATTTTTCATTAATTAAATTAATAATCATAGGTTCTCACAAATAAACTATAAAAATAATAATAATAGGTTTTCAGAAATAAATTTTAACAAAGTTGTCTATGATTAAAATAATAGCATCTAATAAAAAATTAAAAACTTGTAGTTTGAAAATAATGTACAATCCCTCGTAAATAATCTTTACTTCTTTATTTTTATCATTTTAATCACCACATATAATATTTAGTTTTTTTGTTCGATCATTACACTTTTTTTGATGGTGGTTGATTTTCTGTGACTAATTGTTTGAACTTTCAACCGATTATTTTAATTATTGACAACTTTGTTAACATTTGTTTTTGAAAACCTATTATTATTATTTATATAGTTTATTTGTTAGAACCTATGGTTATTAATTTAATTATTGAAAAATTTGTGAAAAATTGGAATTCAAATTTTTTTATGAAATTAACAATTGTCGCGCTATTAATTGACCATTATCTATTGACTATATTGTACATTGATGACTGATGATAGGATTTAATTTTATAATTAATTATTATTTTTATAGATTATAAAGTAAATATCGTTCTGCTTTACATAAGTATCGAGTGGATATAATTATATCTAATGGGTGTGTTAAATTTGAATTCTATGATACATCACTGTATATATAAGAAAAATGATTTTGAGCGGAGATCAGTGGAATGGAAAACGATAATCACGGAAGCAATTGCCTCTTAAATTTTTTTTTTTAAATAGAAGGTTGATTAGTGGTCGGTGGGTTCTTAAATTGTAAATATAATATTACGATAATCAATAGGTGGTCAACAGTAATTTGAAATATAATTGATTGTAGTCTATTATCATGCATTAACTATATCGATTTATGTTAAACACTTTTCCTCCCCATCATTTTTTATACATATGTATATATATATAGTGGTCTATGGTGAGTAGGTCCGTGGTATGTTATTCTTTGTCTCTGGAAAATTTTCAATTTGCCACGCTACTGGGTGGAGATAGTCTGGTAGTCTAAGTATACTTCATGATATACTTTGATATAACTATTAGTAATTTATTAAACTTTTAGTATTATAATAGGTTGATATAAATTTTTTTTAAATATTGTAGGTATTTATTATATTATTAGTATTTAATTGTTATATTAATATATATTTATTATTTATACCATATGATATTATTGTTATTAATTTTTAAGTTATAACTACCTTAATATAAATACCGTAAAACAGTGTAAATTAGTTCATACTTTTTATAGATATTATCTTAAATTCATCTAAATAAGTATTTTAGAAATTTCATTAAGTATAATAAAATATATTATTTACATAGTTTTTAAATTCTCATAATGGTTTTGAATTATAACAAAATAGGTAATAAACATAATTATTCGTTGTTAAAATACGTAATTTTATCCAAATTTGAACTAAAAATATGTATAAAATTAATTTAGCTTATATATTTTCAAGACTTTTTAGTTCTAGTATAAAATATTTAAGAGGAAAATTGTATTATATTTTTATATTTTAACCATAAAAATTAAATATTAATAATTTTTTTACAAATTACATGTAGTTTATAATTGTCGTCATTTTGAAATTTTTTTGTAAATTTTGAAACCTAAAATGTGAAAAAAAAATTGTGCTTATGCATTTTTATAAGATAGAAAAAAAATACATAATTGTTAAATCAATACCTACATTAACCGATTTGCTCAAAATCTAAAAAAGGCTATTATGAGTTACCAAACTTTAAACATTTTTAAACCAGGAAAAGTTTGGGAATTTTTGATAAAAGGCATAATTGGTATTACACTATATTTACTGTTATTACTTATATCATATGTCAGAGTAGTACAAATAAGTATATTTTTACCGTCCAAAAGCGCAAAGAAAATGATCAATCCAATTATATTATGTTTGATGAAATATGGATGTTTCATAAGTATAACAATTTCAATGGTGAGAACTGTGCCAAGTTGGACATAGCCAATCAAAAGCCATAGATAAATCTTGTGTGTTGCATTCTAAAAAAAAAAAAAAAAAAAAAAAAAAAAAATAAACTTAAATATTGTAATTTGTACTTAAATATCTAAAATATCATAGTATGATTGTGTACCTTTTTTGATTAATTTAAAACTCTTAATAAATAAATATAATTGATAAACATTATAATAGATAGTACCTACTTTAAATCCTACATAGGTATTATAGATATACAATTTAAAATAAAATTAAAGAATAATATAATATATAATTATACGGAATCAATTGGGTATATGATAAATTATTTATTTTTTTTTTAATTTATATGTATTCAAATAAAATATGTAAAATATGTAGGACCTACATTGTAGTTAGATGTTTCCTTAATACGCATGATGTACATAGACCAATGAAAAATGAAATAATGAGAGTTTAAAATTTTAACAACGTTTTAATCTGAGAAGAATCAATTTTTTCTTTTTTATTAATCAATAAATATCTACTATGTGTAACAGAATTATTACATTAATTTGAATAAATCATTAAAAGTCAAAAAATCTAAAAATTTATTTTGGTAATTATTTTATTTTTTAAAGTTGTAATTACTAATTAGTGTCACATAAAACTAAATAAAATTACATGTTTTAATCTGTATAATCGTATATTTACAAAAATAGTAATTTGTGCCACTTTAAAATGATTAATAACATTTTTTTTAAACTTGTTTATATAAATATTAAATAATTTATCAATCAAGTTTATTTTTATAGATACATTTAAAAAACTATTAAAATGTATAACAAGTAAAATAAAAAAAAGGTTAACTAATTTTTATTATAATTTTTAGGTATAGGTACGTATTTACTGCTTAGTGTAGTATAAATAAGTAGCATTTTAGTTAATAATAAAATATGTAAAAAACAAATTTATTTTAATTAATGGTCTAAATATTTCTTATTATTAATAACCCGCTTTATTTATTCACTTTTTATATGCTACTAGCCGATCCGTCACGGCTTCGCCCATGATTTGTTGTTTATTTTGCCTTCGGACGATGATATATTGATATGTAGAATTTTTTATTCAAATTTTATCGTTTAATAATGTAAGTATAGATAACGTTTAATTAAAATGTATTTAAATGTTTCTGGCAGTATTAAATATTTGGTATAACCTTTTGAAAAAAAAAATTGGAAAAATGTTAAATAGTGTCGTCAGAAAATTGGAACATTTAAATACAATACACCTCTTCCAGACAAAAAATAATTAAGAACCAGGTGATGTGGTGAATGGAACATAAAAAAGACCAGTTCTTGCGGACCTCGCAGAGAAGCCCCAAAAAGAGAAAAAAAAGAACTTAATCATTAAATTTTGAGTTAATTAAATCTTACCATTATACAGTGTGAATAAATGCATGGTATAAGTAGATACATAATATCTTTAAATTAATGTACTTAAATAATACTAAATATTTCAAAAAATCCTATTTCTCAGTTAATAATCGTATTATAATTTGTAATTAAATATATTTAATTTTAATCATATGAATAACTTAGTCTATGGTGTCGGCCAATAAAGGGTTTTGAAAAGTTTCTTTTGCAGCCAATGGTCAATGAACTCATGCACTTTTATTATACAAATAGGTATATTGATACCTGATATGTTGAACTTTTAACGTACATACGATGTTGCTTGTTTCAATCCAAAACTTGCGAACAGTGAAGTAAATCCAACGAGCATAAACACTAATGTGATGTAATTCAAAAACACTTCTAAAAACAGATACATTCGTATTGCATTAAATTAAAAATTAAGTATTTTAGAAAATATAAGCAGTTATAATAATGATTATAGGATGTAACGAGCAATTGCTATCATAAAAATATTATTAAGTTACTGTTCATGCCAATTAATATAAATGTACAGTAATATACCGAAATTAATAATTTTTCTAATTTTTGTCTGATTATTTGTCAACAGTAAAATTAAATAAAAGTTTAATTAAAAGTATAATATTTTGTTTTGTTATAACTCTTAATGGTTGATTATTTGATATTATATATTATTTTCATTAAAAATAGTTAAAAAATTGAAGTAATATGCGGGAAGATTTTTTTAAGAAGATAATAAAAAATGGTTTTTCCATTATATATCATAAATTTGTAAAATATTTATGTTTTTTTTTTTAATATTATGGTTATTTTTTGATAAATATACCATGATCTACGATATATTTATATTAATAAGTTAGTAGAAATTAACTAAAATATTCTTAAATATACTTGGATTGCTTATTATTATTTACCTATACTACAGTATTCTGCTAAAGGAATAATACTAATTTTCACCACCTCATCTGTAATATAGCCTAATTTTAATGAATTTATGAAAAAAATAAAATATTTATATACATTGGTTATTGAATTCGATACTACATGGAAAAAAATGACGTAGAACATGATATTTTAGTGTTGATTTAATTTATAGTCATTAATATAAAATATTAATAAAATTAACAGTGACAACGTTTATTGAAAAAAATTCAAAGAGGACAACTTCCACCTTGCAGCCAACTTCTTTGTTAATATATGTAGGTAAAATATATGTATGTAAGAATTAGTTATATTAATAATTAATAAGTTAATTTATTTACTTTCTGTAATTTGTAATAATTGATCAATTTCAATGTCTTCCCCACTTTTCCTCATTTCGGGGACATCATAACTTACAATATGTTCCCAAATGTAATAACAAATATAACAAATCGATGCAATCTAAAAAAAAAATAAATATTTGTCACTATATTTAATACATTTTAATTTATTTTAAATAGTATGCGTAAAACTAAAATTTGAAAATAAAGTTTAAAAGTTTACTGAAAATATTTTTGGAAAATAATTTTTTTTAAACAATATTTTCAAGTTTTGGGCTGACAAGTGGTTCGTTATTCATTACTTAATCGCTAGTGTGTAGGTACACGTCACACGTCATACGTTTGGTTAGACAAACATTGTTACATAATATAAATTATCTATTACTTAGTAAATAATAACTTAAGTACACATATTTGATGTAGTTTGATTAATGTATACCAGTCAAAGGAATCAGAATTTGTAATTTAGCAGAATATGCCATTTTATCTAATTATAATAAAATATTAAGATTATGTGCTCGTGTAAGAGACTCTAAATGAAAGGGTGCGGTGAGAAAAATATTTTACAAGATTAGTTTTAATTTATTTTCGCACCATTAGACCAAAGCCATAATTCATAATTTCATAAGTATTTAATAAAAAATAAGTTTTTTTAAGGTGACAAACATGATAAGACATTCTATCACTCTGTAAAACTTTTAGTAATGTGTAATGTAAAATATATTATTGAAAAGAATTCAAATATGAAAATTAAAACAATAATATTAATTTAACTTACCAAATTAATAATCGCGATAATATTTGTTCCTGTCCGTAAGGGCAATCCAAAGCACGATGAAAGCATATTTTATTATAAACAATTCACAAACGTTGGTTTAAAAGAGTAGTTATTTTCTATAAAATATATAAAATATTTGTTCGAACTGGATGAATATAGAAACACAACTATACAGTGTTTGTTTGAAATTATCAGGAAGGAAACGAATGATAAGTTGACCTTTGCATTTTATCGGATTGAATGGAAAATAAAAACTTGATATATATATATATATATCCGTTTTGTTGCTTAATATAAATAAATATTTCATGTTGATATAAGATAATAATGAAACTCTAAACAAAACACATTTTACTTATATCAAATATGCAACAAATATATAATATACCTACCTTAATTTAATTACATACTATATACCTAAATAATAATAAATTGCTTACCTAAATATAAACATGTGTAAATAACCATCTGATAGACATTAATTAGTAATTAGATATTTTGTGTATGATATAAATTATTTTATAATATTTTATATATTATACATAATATATAAATTTTCAATTTTAACTTGCAGACAAATTGTAATATTATTGTAATGTATAAATCTTTCACTTTCGGTAGGTATATTTATTAAAACACAATAAAGTTTTAATAAGTATACATTATAATTTTATTTCTGTATTGATACCTGTTGTAAAAATATTAATACCTATTACAGTTAGGTAACAAATGGATAAAAATTAATTATTAAAATAATATATTAAAATATTAAATTGTTTAGTTCAGTACTTACATAGATAACATATATATACATATACATATACATTAAAAAAATTATCGTAATTTTACATGTCTTGTACAGACTACTTATATAACATAACAGTACCAAGTTACCTACCTAACATGTAAAGACAAAAAAGAACGCTACACACGCGTGCGTTGCCTCCGTTATACAAACATGCAACATACCAAACTTCATTCACTAGAATAAATTGTGTGTTGTTAGCTTTAATATTGTTGTTGTTAACTTTGATAATAGGTTAATTTACTCAAATATAAAGTTAATAGTACATAATTGGCAATTGGTTCTACTGAACGCAAATTTGCCATGTTCTATGTTTATAAAACGGAGGCAACACATTCGGGTGTAGCGTTCTCTTAATTATAATAACAAAATTATATGTGGGCATTTGATAAAACTTAAATTTACATTCAAGTGTGTTCAATGTGTTCATGTTATAATGTAAATAAATAATATACTTAAAATATTGTCAATTATACAATATTAATTGGTGTTTATATCTGCATATATGTATATGTATACACAATACACGTCATGATTTAAATCTCATCGTTTTAAGTAAAAACTGATTAGATTATTTTTATACTTAATACTGAATAAAATATCTAATAGGACTTAGATCAAAGATATTAGATAGATTTACTAAGGTAAGATGTATATAATTCAAGTTTAACATATTCTTTACTGCTTTTAAACATTTCATTTTTCGCTTTTATAATATAAGACAATATTATCACGAATAAAAGTGTGATTGAAATATTAATTAATAAGTATAATTATTGTATGTACGTAAATCCAAATGATTATTTGAAATAATCATTACAAAATTGTAATAACATAACATCAGCTAATCTTAATTTATTGATTCATTGTACCAACTTTGAAAAATCTCTTTTAGAGTTCCTTCCAATTTTCACCAACACATGTTTACACTATTTAATTTGTATAGTTCCTTTTTTGCTTCTCATTTTCTCAAACATTATGGTTTTTTTTCCGTTTTAAACCGACAGCAGAGAAGGATCTGTGTGAAAAATACTACTCCTCTGCCATAATTTATTAATGTTTAATAAAAACGCTAATACATGCACATACTTAACACATAAATAATTATGGTTGATTCATCTTAAAAAAAAATAAAAAAAAAATATTAATACAAAAACATTATGGTTTAAACGTATTACTTCGCTATTGTATGTTTGTTGGCAATTCCGATCCCTCATTTTTCTTCGTATATATTATAATTACTTAAGTATTTTTAAAATATTATTAGCTCTTATTTGAAAATGTATTATGAGATATTTGTTGTTATTATAATTTTATATTCACATTGTTATAACGTGTTAAATATGCTTTTTTTTTGTTATGAACTTAAAAATGCACAAATTGTCTGTACTTCGTTTGTGTTATTAAATTAAGTTAATTCTTTTAGACAATTTTTTGCATGAACAAAAACTAATGAACTTATTTATTATTATTATTCATATAAAGTGTAATTTTATTCCAAAATTGTTTAAATTAGATCACTTAATAGTTAATTGTTTACTACTGGTTTTGATATTTTATTGATAATCACATGTAGGCGTAATCTTACAATCGTGTGTATTAGTTATACAATTAGAAATCATTAATATATTTTCATATCTATATAGATAGTAGATATATTTAAATACACAATTATATAATACTATTTTCGTATTAATAATTAAAAATTACTAATTTTGTTATAAAATAATTTTGCATTTGGTATACTTTAGTAAAAGTTTATTTATAAATAACTATTATTGTATAGGGCGTAGGCACATACACTTATATTTATTCAAACCATATACACGGATTTAATTAAATATAAAAAATTATTCTATTTATAAAGAACATGGAAGACGTTTTATTATGTTCTACACCGCAAACTATCACTGTAACAAAATGTAGCCCAATTTCATTACACAATCTTAAGAATTTGCGTGACGCAATTCTTTTACAAATATTGGGATGTAATCGGATTGGTCTTGTGTTTGTTCAAGTGAATTATCTGATATTATTATTATTGCAGATTTATTTTGATCCGACGGTTTCTTGGACTTTGGTAAATATTTCCATTTTAATTGGAAAAAATCGTTAACTGCAGTTAACTTTTGTTGTTTGTAATACAATTGCACAAAGTAGATTTCGACCACAAGAAATGCTATTTCTACGAAACCCTGAAATACAAAAGGAAGTATGTATTTAATAATTTATAGAAGTACAGTACAGTATAATAAATTATAAACATTTATTAATAATGATTAATGACGTATTATTTTGGAATTAAGGAAATACTAATTTTAAATATAATATTCACGCATCTAGGTAATATATTTTTTTTTACTGACAATATATAAATAAATATATACATATTTAAATATTAATAATAAATTGTACAAACCACAAAAAATCCTAGATTATCACCATAGTCGTTTAACTGAGAGTTGATGAAAATTTGACAAATTATTCCTGAGGCTAAGTTAAAATAATAAATCACTAACCAAGCATAAATCTTTTCTGGAGACACCTATGAAAGAAATTCAAAAAGTACCTATTATTTCTAATTGGAAATAAAATCTTACAGTTTTAAATAATCAACAAGGACTATAATTTTAAGTATAATAACTATAAAATTTTTTTTGTTTATATTTTATTAAAACCGAGAATGTTGCAAATGCCGTAATATTTATAATTTTGTATAAAATTAAAGGTAGATTACTAATTTAAGGTTTCATTGGTATTTTATTAAAATCTGGTTTATTTATACGTAATTTTTGAAATATTTCGTTTATTCTTATATCGATATATATATTTTTTTTAAAGCTGAAAACTTATTTATATTTTCTTATTTTTTATAATATTCTATTTATACATTAATTTACCTGTATTTATATTAAAAAACAAAAATTAATTATAATAATATTATAATTTGTTGACGAAATTTTATTTTGTGTTTTAAATATTTTAATGGATTTCTATAAATATTATATACTTAGATATTTTGTTTTATATGTATTTAAAATTTGTGAATTTTTGGATACATTTTTATTTTAAATTTCCAAAAAGACAAATTAACAAACTATATGTTCTATTTATTATTGTAATATATTTCAGTTATCATGTGCACAATGTACAAATTATAAACAACATTAACATAGGTATAAGGTACTTACTGAATACGTTGATTCTTTTAGGCTAATGTTTAAATAGAATTCCATCACATTCCATCCCAATTTTACTATAAATATGTAATCCATAAAAATTTCTATAACCATATAATAAAATAAATTAATATTTGTATACTTATTAATTTATGCATGTACACATTATTATTAAGCAATTTAGATTAGTTTGAACTCTTATCACCAAGCTCGGTTAGTATCGATTGATTAATTTGTTGAATGCTGTACGATGATTGGAGGAAAAAGTTAGATTTAATAATTATTAAAATTATTATTAGGGCTGAAACTTAATGTAGTAAAAATATGGAATATGTATTAGAAATATACACTAACTATTTTTAATTATGTGAAAATTTATGTTATAAATATAATGCATATGAAATATTGGAATTGTATATATTTATATTTTAAATGAAAAAAAAAATAAATTGATAACATATGAAATTGCAAGTATGTTATATAATATGTATATGCAAGATAAATTTTAATTTTAAAATATCAGCACTTAGGTTTTTAAGTCGAAATTCCTTCGCTGAAAGGCTACTTAAATATATCGTTTAAACCATATATGAGTATAATTGATCATTACTTTCAATTATTGTTTTATTTGTTATAAACGTGTATTATATTATGAAAAAAAAGATTTTCTAACAATTTAAATTTATTTTTAAATTTATAATTTTCTAAAATATGCAATTAATTATAGGTATCATAAAAAAAAGTTATATACACTGACGTTTAAAATATACAAAATAGAATTTGTTGTGAATCATATTTTTTGTTTCTCTTCTTTCGAACTTTTTTAAAAAATTAATTAATTCCCAAAATCAACAAATTTATAGCCCTGCTTATAATTTATTTTAAAGTGTGAAATAATAGTAAGAAAAGATGGAGTTTTTGTTAGATTTTTAAATACAATAATTATATAATATCTATGCCACCGATTATTAATAAAATAAATAAATACTTAACACTCAGGATCGGTGTAATTTTTTTTGGCTGATAAAAGTCATTGGCTGTAGAGTTGAAGTGTAATAGCGTATCTTCATCAGGATAAAGATTAGGATTTAATGTTTGTAATGTAGTATTTTCAAAACTGGTATGCTCAAAGTATAGTAGATGATAATTTGATAAACGGTGTAAGAAATCACTCATTATTACAAATGTGATGAAAAACTAAATAAATAACAAATAATATAATATTTAAATATGTAAAACTGTCATAAGTTTAATTACGAGCTTTTAGTAATCATTAGACTTAAAAATTTATAAAATAAATAAGTATACAAAAATACTATTAATTGGTTTTTGATCAGTCTTTACGAATCTCAATGTAGGTACAATTATTATATTCTGTTGCGTTAAAAATTAATTTGTTAAATTATTATTATATTGTTTTCTATGCTCATTGAATAAAAAATATAGTTTTAAACTTGTAAATTTTAAATACTCAACCTTAAATTAATTATTAAAACTGAAGTGTATAATGTATATACTTTATAGTATTAATATTTACATAAATTGAATTTAGTATTATAATTTAATTGGTTTCATATAATGTATTAATAGTAATTATATAATATCACGATTACTAAATAGTATTTAAATGAGTAAGGAAATTAAATGGTAAATAATCATGTAAGTAGCATATGTACCTATTATTATAAGTATATATTACTACTATATTACTTACTATGTTAAAAATGTAAATACAACTAACGCCGTGACGAAGAGAACAACACCCAAAACACGAGTTTGGCATAATTATCACAGTATGTATATTATTCAAAGTTTGAAAAAAAGTGAAAGCATTAATACATAGTTTAAAATTATATTATATTAACGATTAATAATTTAATTTTAAATGTAATTGTTCACTATATTATATCAATCAAAGAGACACCATTTCGTTTTCTTTTTATTTTCTACATATGTTGATAACTTAACAAACTATACTTATAAACTAAACACTAGACACATATTTAATTTATAATAATTATATGATACTAATGTTTTCAAAATAAATAAAAGGTTCATCTGTCAAATCTTTATTAAACAAACATGCATTTTGTACCTTAGTCTGGGTATGAATAATGTAGATAAAAAACAGCGATTATATTATTGATATATTATTATATAGTGTTATATAGCTACAATTAATTATTTATCATTAGTAAAATGATAAATGGTAACGCATTTGTGTTGAGTATTTAATTTTATACACGGCGCGATAACTTTACACTAAACTTTTTTTTAGTTTTAGTAAAAAAAATATATGAGGAAACATGAGTTAAATTTTTAAGTTTAAGCCACTTAAGGTGATAAGATTAAAAATATTCATTATATATTCATTATATATTCATTAAAAAATAAATTATATATTTTTAAAGTGAAAATAGATATTAATTAAATGTATTTTTGTAATTTTTTAATTTTTTTTATAAATAATTATGTAGATCCTTGTATCAAAATATCAAGCATATTTTACTTGTCAACAAAAATTTTATCGTGAAAATATAAAATAAAACTTGAGAAAATCAAACATTTGAAGTATTTATACCACTAACAAAGCAAACTATTTTGAAAATTATTTCATGCCTAAAAAATTATAATAGTGTGAAAATTACAAATGTTTTTCGTTATTTATTTTTGAATTATAACAAAAAACAAAATTAGTTTTGCGTAAATATTCTTATTTTTTTTTTTTTCTGTTAATTGCTTTTATATTTTCCGATTATCTTGAAAAACATTGGGAGTTTTTTTACGTTAAACAAGTAACAAACTTTTCTAATCTTCTACTAAATATCACTTAAATTTTTAGATTTAAAAATATATATTTCTAGAGAAAAATTATTTAAGTCATTGCAGAAAATTTTCAAATACAACACAATTTTTTAACAAGTAATAAGTATAGAATATTATAAGTACAAAGCAAAATAAAACATTACTCAGTATCATTTATGAGGTTTAAACTAAGGTTTTTACATTCTTTTATACGTAATTTTTTTTTATTATCTTATCTGTTTGTTATTTATTTTCAAATTTTTAAAATAAAATAGCTTAATTTATTATGTCATATTAATTTTACTTTGAAAAAAAAACGATTATAATAATTGGGGCATGAGCACAGGTTTATATTTTATTTTCACGTGTTTTAAGTGGATTTTATCCCGTCTGGGTTTTATTTCAAAATAGACCAATCTTATGTCAACTATGCTTATTCTATAAATCCTTAAAATAAAATATGATAAAACTTTTGAAAATATATTTAGATTTGTTATACAGTTTACTTGAAAGTAATCTTTTCATTCCTAAGCTATTAAAAATTAAATTTTTAAATTTTATACATTAGGAATTTTTAAATGATAATAATATTGAAATAATAAAATTAATTTAAAAATGTAAGAAAATCGTTTTCAATCGAATTTCATAACTAATTTATACTTAGGTTAGTTAACCTTAAAAAAAATTCGTTTACGCATAGCCGTCAGTCATATACACTAATTACTTATGGTTCATAAGTTATGACTTATGCCTTATAATTTTATAAATAATGATCATTTACTGTGCAGTGCACGCATTTACACGATCACACGCACATACTTAGAAAATCACCTATATTGAATTCTTTTAAACTCTTCTTACTATGTGGCTTTATAAGTAGTAAATCGCATACGTGATAACGTAATGATAATATGATAAAAGTATACTTATAAGTCATACTCAACTGTATAAAATTGTTATAATATATATAATTAAGAAAATATTATTGAAATATTTTTCTATTTTTATCGACTTAAAAATTTAGTGTGACTATATTTTTAAGAGAATATTATTTTAACTTTTAATTAAAATATAAATATTAAATAATATCGATTAATTTAGTTTTTACTTATTTTATAAGATTTAACGTTGAAATAAAAATAAAATAAAATATTAATAGTTGTAATATAATTTAATAAGTTATTAATATTGACATATAATAGGTACTTATAATATTTTGGTATTTATAATATATTAAATATTAATATTTATTTTAATTAATTATAATGCATGCAAGTATAAACAATGTGACTATTACAATATTGACTAGGTACCAGTTAAGAAAATCAAATAGGTATCTACGTATCATTAATTAAAATGGTTTTGAATTATTTAATTTTTTTTTTTAATAATGACTATAACTATTTTAATAATAATGTACCTTTTGATAACATTTATAGCGAAGAATAAAGATTTTATATTAGGTTAAAATATAGTTGGATAGACTCGAATATTTAATTTAATATAATTAAATACCTATCTAGTTATTATACTATCATTGTATTTAATTTAGGAATAATATCAATCAAAAAATCAAAAGTTTTAAATGTGATATTTGGCTTACAAAAATTAAATTGATAAATTTTCAAAATCTATAAAAAAGAAATACTCCTTAAAATGTAACATGATATGAGTTTTTTCAATTTTATTTGTTGGGCATGGGAACATATTTTAAACATGTCAGTTAATTCTGTATAATGTTGGTTATGTACGGTGGTATTCTAGATCCTTCTTGGGTTTGACCTGATGTTATTGCGTTGAAAGTCGATGACGAAGAATAATCGACACCTTTAGACACTACTTGTCCACGTGATACGTATTTCCATTTGAGTTGTATGATGTCATTAAGCATATTTTTTTCTTCAAAAATATAGTATGAGTGGATTATAGTGATCTCAAAACTTATAATAACTATGTAAATCAATTTCTAAAACAATAATCATAATAAAAAATAAAAGTTAACATTTTGTTAAAAGTAATAAAGTATATAGGTTATTCATTTTATATTGTAATAAATAATTTATCATTGTAGTACTTAAAAACAAACAAAATTACCTCTCCCTACCAAAAAAAACTCAACTAAAAACCAATTAATTAATTTAAAAATGTGTATAAAATTAGTGAATTTAATCTTTATAATTGTGTAAAAAAAAAATTGTATCAAACATGAATATTTAATTTTTTAATTGTTAATTGACTTGTCTTATACTTTTTTAACTTATTTCGTTATGTCAGAGATAATATAAAATATTATCATAATATTTTTATAATAAATGTACTTATTTTGTATTCATATTATCTACCACGCGTTACTAGTAATCGTCATAAATACAGCAATATATTTTTTTAGTCTCAGGTAGGACATTTTAAAACATATATAGAAGATATTTAAAATTAACTTATTTATTTTTAATTTGTTTAAACATGTAAAATATTAAATTTTATTATAATACGCATTATAAAGTATTTTATGTTTACATTATACGATATGTCTTTAATTGCTTTTTTTACTATAACCATTATAACCATATTTTAACACATGGAAGTTTTTTTAAAAATTTACATATTTTTTTTTTTTTTTGTTGTAAATAGTTATCAATATCTACGAAAATATTATCTTGTAAAAATTGGAAATTAAGATGTTTTTTTAGAACAATAATATTATTATAAAATAGTTTTAAAAAAAATCACAAATAAATATTGTACATTTAGTTACAAAGTTATATACTAGATAGTAAATTATCTTACTATTTAAATTTCTATGTAAATTAATAATCATGTTCAAATAGTTTAAAATGTACCATTGTAAATATCAATAATTGTAGATAGCCAAGTCTAAGAACATCTTATTTTATCTTAATAAAAAAAAAAGTTATCAAGTTGAAAATTGAAAATTTTCTTTTTAGATATTTCTATACAAAAAATGAATTACAATCCTTTAATAACATTAGAAATAAAAAAAAACTATGATAAGTACATTACAATAATACATGTATAATTGTTTTAAATTTTAATACTAATATATATAATATTATATTATTATTGAAGTTTTAATTATTATGATTATTTAATATATTATACATACCGCAAAAAAAGGTCCAAAATTTTGGCTTATCATTGTTAACAACGAATTTACCAAAATTGGATGTCGAATCATCATTGTTATGTAATGGACCAAGTGCAATATCATAAATAATAAATTTGCGTAATAAACCACTAGCCATGCGTAGATTTTTTGAGGAGCACGCTACAATGAGTAGACACAAAATAATTACGATAATACCTATGTTTCATTATTTATTATAGGTACTAAATATATACACATTATATATATTACTTTGAAGGTGGATTGCTTGAGACAGCAGTTTGAAATTAATTCTAAAACTATCCAACTGACTGTAATTATAAATATATAGTCCATGTATACTCCTGTTAACCAATTCGAGTTCATAGTTAATCAATATGAAAATTTTATTAAATAAATATAATGTATGAAATAAATTTGAAAATATGCTATTGGTCAAGTTTTGAACACTTACCACTCATGACAGGTATTTTTTCGATATCTGACCAGTAATCTAAATCATGTTCTGCAGTGCTATTGTCATCAGTAGAATTTGAAGAATTATCATATGAATGTTCAACCCAATCATATCGATCATATTGTTCTCTACGATGTGCAATGTGTTTAAAACCTTCCGTAATATTCCAAATCTATAAAAGTAAAAGGTATAATATGATATACTTAATAAAATTAATATTTAATGAACGAAGTGACTGTTGAATTAATGTAAAGGTATATTTTTTTAGTTGTTCATCTATTGTCACATTTAAAGCAGTAAAAAAGATTTAAATTTCAAATTTAGTGAGGTTTTTGGGTAGAAAGTTGGATTTGATTGGTATTTGGAAAAAAAAAATCAAGTTTCAAGTACTCTTTACTTCAAATAATTAAGAAAAACAAACCAAAATTTGGAATATATTTACTTAACTTAGTTTTGTATAAAATTATATTAGTTTCTCTATTGTAATTTATAAAAATAATAACCGTACATTTTTACAAAAAATTTAAATGAGAATTTTTTAGAGTTTGTTACTTTTTAGGTATTATCATTTTTTTTTTTTTTTTTATAGAAATTTGAATTTCTAATTTTAACAATTCTGAATAACAGAGTAAATTCAAAATAAGTAAACAGGTGAAGATTTCCTTAGTTTTTCAATTGTTTAATTCATTTAAATCTATTTTATAGACTTATAATGATAGTTATTTAATTTTAATTGTTATTTGATTTGTACTAAAACATTGTACTAATACAGCATTAATTTTAATAGCGAAGATTAAAGATTTTTTTTTTATTAAATAATTCTTAACATCTAATATTATTTAATTTTGAATTATATGCATACTTATAATATAATTTTTAATTATCATAATATACTTCATGTTAGTATATAATACAATTTCGAAAAGGTTATAAATAATACACCTACAACAAATAAATATTTTAGTATAGATAAGTTGAATCATTCTCTATTCATCTAACATTTAAACGCTATTTGTTAAATTATATGAAATATCTTTATAGATATTTAAGCACCAGTATAAATGATAACATTTTAGTGTCCTTTCTGAAATGAAATCTCAGATAGTTTTGGTGCAATAATATTTATTTATTTTGTTAACAACGAATAAAGATTTGTTTAAATGTATTTTGTTTTTTATTTTTTATTTCTAAACATAAATATAAACAATAATATGATGCACAGTATGTATACTAAAATGTGAAAGATTTTTAGGATTGTTGATATTAGATATGAGCAAGCAAGATGCAGGTACAAAGTTCTATATTTTGTTTTATTGTGTCATAAACTTGTTAATACGTATAGCAGTTAAATAAATTAAATTAATATTGTTATATGCAAAATAGAGATACATAAATGATTTATTTTGGACAAATAGCAGTTATAATATATTATATAAAAATTTTTTAAAGAAATTATTATTTTTTATTATTAACTGTAATTTAGATTATGTTGTGTAAATTTTAATTTCGAATTTTCTCATTAAAATAATATAATAACTTTTTTTTTTTATTAATTATTGTTTGATTGTATTAATTTTATTAAATACGATATTGGTGTTATTAATACTCATTTTATTATTAATAATATTAATCACATATTGTTCTATGTTATCAACGGAAATATAACGTAACAAATAAAAACATAAAGAATAAAATAAAAATATAATATGTTTTGTGTATAATATGAAATGTGATTAAAATAACAATTTTTATAAATAATAACTAAAAGAATAATATTAATAACATTAAAATGCGCAAACACATTTTGTAGGTGTAAAATAAATAAATTATAAACTAAAGACAATTATTTTAAGTTCTTACTATGTTTATAAGGGCAATCGCACTGACACCATGACGTAGTGGACAACATCCGAAACACGTCTTTAACATAATATCAAAAATAAAATAAAAATCACAACTCAAAATGTTTTTTTAATAAAAAATAACTAATAATTAACTAATTCATTAAGATAATTATTATGATATAGACATAGAGGTTATTATGTAGGTAGTTTAAAAGTTAAAGGTGGTGTATTGTGTTTTTAGTAATTTTTTGTACACGCACCAACACAATTGGGAAATGACTAATTTATTAATGATGAAAAAAATGACTGAGAGAACATTTTATAGTTGTATACTATCGTACTGTAAGCTTGTTATGATATAAACATTGTAAGTATATATTATGTATACATAACATTTTAATAGAGCTGATAAAGTATTGCATAGTTACAAGTACAAAAGATGATAAGTGATGGTTATGTTGGTCTATATGATCTAAACGTCCTGTTTCATTTAGTTATACTTCTACAACGCTGTGCAAAGTACACGGTATTTGTACATTATTTGAGTTATCGAAGGAAATACGTTTCGTTTGATTTTGTAATTATATCATTATAGATTTAAATATTTTGAATAAAATATACTAAAATGAAACACAATTGAAATTATCATAATTCATAAATATAACATAAAACTATTATAAATTATAAACAAAATATTAATAATTAAAAATATATTAATTTGTTAAACTTTTTGTCATAATTGCTGTTAAAAATATAATTTATAGATCAAAATTCAATATTATTTTATGTATAAAAACAGCAAAGCGGTAATAATAATATACACAAATGTTTCATTGAAATCTCATAGAGTTGAATACAAAATTGGATAAACTTTTAATATTATTATATACACTAATCTGTCAACATAAAAAAAATTCTAGTCTTTATAATCGTAACCATCGCCAAATAGATCCAAAATTAAATTAAATTCATAAATTAATGTAGTTTTAACATTGGCACTCAAAATCGGGACTAAAAAGAAAATGTTATTATTCCAGCTAGAAAGCTAGAAAATTATAAAAATTAAAAAGACATTTTATTATGTTCTATATGTATACCTAATAGAGCTTTTTAAATAATTTTGTATTTTATTGATTTATATATATATTTATTGAATTATTTATGTTAGTTTTAAGCTTTTTCTCTCATAGAAAATCAATTGTTGTATTTAATTGTTATTTATTTATATCATTATAAATATATATCTATTATTTAGTAATTTATTTTGATCTATTTTGTAATTATTTAATTTTTCATTTTTTTTCTCAAAGTGTTGTATTAAGTT
This sequence comes from Melanaphis sacchari, assembly GCF_002803265.2. Classification (NCBI taxonomy): domain Eukaryota; kingdom Metazoa; phylum Arthropoda; class Insecta; order Hemiptera; family Aphididae; genus Melanaphis; species Melanaphis sacchari. The sequence continues at coordinate 1,980,600 of NW_020271173.1, read as the reverse complement.
AGTATAGATTAAAAATTATGTATACCGTATGGTGTTATTAAAATAACTATCTTCTTTGCTTTTGAACTAAGTTTAAAATAATAATTCAAATTATATAATACGAGTAGGTGATAAATATTGTATGAAACAAATATTATGAAAAGTAATAATCAAGTTAAATAATATACAGAAATATTTTATTTCATTATTATTATTGAGCAAATTTACACCATACTAAATTTGCGTTCAGTAGAACCAATTTTGTGTTGGTACCTTTAGTATTATAAACAATAATTGTTTAATTATTAAACAATAACAAAAATCATTATTAAGAATTACATTATCTATGTTTGTATCTAAGATTTTTTTACAACATATTATTTTTTAAATCATTTAATATGAGTATGCCAAGAGAAAAAAAAAGTAGTGAACGATTTTATATAATGGTATGAGGTTGCAGTACATCTCAGTATTTTGTTGCTCCAGTAAATAATATTTATTTATTTAACTAGATTTCTCTCAAGAATACATTGGGCTTCACTTAGTGCTATAGTACTATAGTACAGTGTTTCTCAAATTTTAACGACGACGACACCTTAGTTTATGTTTCGCAAACTCCAATATCGTTAGTTCCAACTCAACTCCAATTTTTCTAAAAAAAAGAAAAACCAATACTCCAAAATAATATTTCAATGATATTTTTAATGATGATTGTTTATTAAAATTAGTTAAAAAATCAAATTTTAATCAAAATAATATAAAATATTAATTTTTAATAATATTTTTTCCAAATATAACGTAAAATAATTTTCTCAATAACCACATATATTTGGCGAAACACACTTGGGGGAACGCTGCTATAGTGTATAGTTTGCATAGATTTATATTATACAAATAGGTGATGAGCTTAGTAATATTAAATTAACTCAAATCAAATGTTCATCAATAATGAAATAGAAATATTTGAATAGTCCATATTAGTTTTTAAAACGACTTCACAATTAAATAAAATACGTTTTGTACGACATGCTAATGAATTTATAATTTTAAATTTTGTTTAATAATTGTATTTGTGTAACCTTCGAGACATACCTAATTTATTTTTATTCGAAAATATTATCTCAGCTATAATTAATTTCAATATTTTAAACAGAACTTAATAAATAATTGTACGACATTGTACATAATCTGACTTAATGGAGTAATAATAAGGTACGGCGTATATCTTATAATGCTAATTTTCCAGACCGTATTTTGTCCTATATGATTATATTTAGAGCGTTATCTTGGATATTGGATCCAAGTCTCTTATAATCAACACGATAAAATAAGAAATAAGCTCGTTTATAATAACCATAAAATTGAACCTGAAATAATTATATATTAATTCCACAAAATGCTGAAATTCTTATGTATACACTTACATCTGTTACACACAGAATTTTTGTAAAACGTAAAAATAATATAAAATATAAGGTGAGATATTATCGGGATCGGTACCCGTTGGTAAATGGATAAGTCCGCTAGTACCCGCGGGGGTGCGTGAGAGGCCGCCCAGGTCGTTAAGACTGCGTCGGCTCACATGCCATAGTTTTAAGTAGTGTAAGTTAGTTTTAAGATCATTCCTAAATACTTGTATTTTTACTTTGTGATCATTACATCAGTTAGAATTGACCACAAGGCTCCTGCCTTCATAAAATAACTTGCATCATCGTTTTCTTAACCATCAGCGGTAGTTACGTTTCATCGTCGGGTGTTAAGTATTAAAGAGGTTGTCTATTAATTTAATTTCAGGCATGCATGTGTAGTTGCCTACCAGCATCCTTTTAAATACAAGGAGATAAACCTACATAATAATATTATTGTTTCGGCTATTCCCAGTGGTCCTTTGGGTAACTCATCGTAGTACAGGCGAGGCGCATAGAATAAATTTTTTTTTTTCATAAAAATTTTAAGTTCGAATTTGGATGAAATTACGTATTTAAATTATGAATAACGATATTCATTATTTTGTTATAGTTTTAAAATATTATTCACTGGGATATAATACTTTTATGTAAATTATTATATTTTATACGCACAACGATAGTTTTAGATAAAATGTTATATACAAAAAGTAATTCAATCTATTGTACTACTAGTTGCAAAATAAATTACTTTAGTATAAACATCATAAAAAATTTCATGAAATTTATTAATTTTAGTGATTTAGTCATATAGGATAATATACCATTTACGCTCAGTCTACACCAACCATTTGCCGAGCGGTACCCACTTGCTTACTTTTTTTTTGCATTAAACTAAACAATTTAAATACAATTACTTTCGTATTATAATTGACAATCTATAATGTTTTATAATCAATACATTTATTACATTGAAAAGCTCACAAAAAAGTACTGAAAATTGTTTTTGCTTTTAAATAGAAGATTCACTGCTCTTTTTTGGTATTGGTTAGGTTATATAAATAATAAATAGGTATTTAAATATATGATAAAAATGTACAATTTTAATATTCTGGACACGCTTAGATTCGTCATGAATAACATTAGTTAAGTGTAATTTATAACCGGTAAACACGTACCTAAGTACAAGAATATACTATAAATGAATAATTCGTAAGCGTATAATATAAATATTTACCACTTACTAAATCAGGTTCTAAACGTTTCATTAGGTAAGTATATACTAATAATATTATATGATTTTTTTTTTCCAAATGAATTTGTAATTCTGTCATTGCCGTAGTCGTCGTTTCACCACACGCAGATGTCGATATCATGTTGATAATTTATTCTTAACTATAGAAAACTGGTTGGCTTAATAAGTAGGTATTTTAGTGATTTAAATTATTAGTGCATTTTATTTAAATTCAAAATACAGACTTGTTATTGTAACTTATTTTTAAGATAATTTAGCACTAAAATATTTTAGCTATTATAAGTATTTCTGATTTTGATTTTTGGCTGATATATCGCATTTTTGATATACTATTTGATGACAATATTAATATATATAAGTACAAAAACTCTAAATCATAGTATTATAAAGGTATAATCACATAATAAATTAATTAACATTTATTTTGTGGTACCATCGGAAATTTCTATTTCATAACATTATTTTATTTAGATATAGGTGATTAGAAACATAGTTAAGTTATTATTATATATGGTTTTTGAATATATATGCCAAATGATTCTTGATGTAGTTTTACTTAAGAAATACTGTAGATTTTACTATATGTAAAAAAAAAAAAAACAAATAATTTTGACTACCTTAAAAACTTTTCTGAAATTGTAATGATTTATTTAGATTTTGATCAGAGTTATTTGTTTTTTTTTTTTGTCTTTGTTACCACTTTTTGGTGCAGTAAAAATGTTTCAATATATTTTAACTTTGAGGGTTATCTTTGGTAGCATCTAGAAACTAGTTTTTAGTTGATACTTTGAGGGTAATTACAATTTTTTTAGTAATACTTATAAAAAAAAACAAAAATAATTTAAAAAACTAGCATTTTACGCATGATTGTTTTCTATACAAAGTATAATTTTCTAAAAAATAAATAAAATTTTAATTTTTTGTTTTATATTAATAATGTATAAAATTATTTACTATGTTAAATTTTGTTATTTATGTATACTAAGAAACACATTATTTTTTTCAATGAATTTCAAGTTCAGATTTTAACAAAAATAAAAAAATGTACACACTTAAAGTATTTTGTAGTAGAATTTTTAAAAAATAACTATAACATTTTCAATTGTTTTTACTAAGGCTTAATAATGTAATAAAATGTTTTTCGAAAGAATTTCTAGAACTACTAGAACTAAAACACTTAAAAAATATACAATCACAATTATTTTTTATAGACATTTTAATTTCAACGAAATTGTCTATTTCTTATGAAAAATATCAATGTTAATTATTTTGTTATAACTCAAAAATATTATTTATAGGGGCTTATAGGGTTAAATTACCTCCATGGCTAAATAAATAGAGAATACAGTGTATTATGTATATTTAATATTACTACTCAATTACTGTGTCAGTTACAATCTTCGGTTTCATTACCATAAACTAGTCACTAGACGACCATGACGATAAGCATGGAAATAACTTAAGTTGAAATTAATGTTATACTTTACTTATACCTTATTATAGTTATAAGTTTAGACTCTAAATGACAGAATAGATTAAACGAACACGTTTTAATAAAACATAAATTAAACTCTAGTATCAATATGCACGTTAAAAAATTCAATACATATGAAGTCTAGAAAGATATCTCTTTGCTTGTTGTGACTGCATCGTTTTAAAATCATTATAGTTTTGGTGACTTAACTCAATTTTTTCATTGTCCGGATCTACTTATATTAATTATATTATAATGTGCAATATAAATTTAAAATATTTATAAATAACTATAGTATAAGTTAAGATTCTGGATACTGGGTACCGACTGGAAACAGGATCATGGGATGAGTTGATATTAATACAATTTATATTTCTTACTTTGATTAATAATATTCATAATACAACGCAATTATCATGATCACAATAATAAAATTGAAAAATAATTAATTTAATTTGTCTACCTTATTATGAATGAATTATGTTTATCAGTTGCATTTGCTCACCTAATAAATTAAATTTGAGCGACGACATCTAAACTTATTAAAGTGGATAGGTATCTACTTATTACTGTAGCTAAAAAATTGTAAATATAAATTGAAACACATGAATTATAATACATTAAATAGATATGTATTATACAATATGGTCCTTTTAAAAATAAAATATAAGGATAAAAGTATTTGTTTTAAAAACAATTTTTGATTTATAAATTATGTATAACAATATATTTTAAGTATAATTCTCCATATATGCATATGGGATATATAATTTATATTGTATAGAAATATAAAATGACTCTATATTAAAGAACAAACAATTTTCGATAATTAGTTAAATTTATTTTGTCATGTCTTGAACACGGTTAAAAATATATTCTTAAAATATATTTAAAACAAAAATTAAGACAAGATATTTGTTTTTTAAAATCTATATTAGTTATTAGTTATCACAATATACATTTATAATAAAAATTAGTAAGTAGATAATAATAAGTCTCTTTTAAAGCTAAGCAATTAATAAAATATATTTAAAATATAATGACTTAACAAAACACTTTCATACAAATCACATTATTTGGTAACAACAGTGTCCTTATGGCATTAAAGCTAATTTTTATTTGATAATAATTTATATATATATATATTGGTAATTAATTTTTTTTAAATTAATTAATTAAGGTATTGATGTTTATAGTAAAATAATAAATTAAGACAATTTGATGTTTTAATAATTACCATATTTTACATTTTTCAATTTTTGGATTCATTCTTGAACCTTTTTCACATTTCCATACCTCACTAAATTCATCTGAATTGGTTAGTCCTGCTAGAACTCGTATGCTATTTGGACTGTGCTCGTCTAATAAACTGTTTGATAATGATTCACGTGTTGTTGTTTCACACCAATTCTAATAAATAATGTCATATAATTAGGTGTATTTTTTTAAAGTTTTATAAATACTTATCTACTTACATTTGCAAAAGCTAAATAATACATTTGTTCATTACTATATTGTTCAAATCCAGGTAGTTTAGGTTCTTCGCCGTAATCATTTACAAATTTTCTATAAGCCAAAAGTGCTTCTCTCAATCCACCATTATCAGCAATATTTTCATCTAATGTTAATTTACCATTTATCTAAAATGTAATTTAGTTGTTAGTACTTATAAATTATAATATAAAATTATATTTATGTTCAATTGACTTAAAAAATCCAAGGATTTTAAAATTACGTTTACTTAATTTTTTAATTCTTATTTATAATTCAATATAGTTGATAATTTATAAATTTAAATTAATAATAATGTAAAAAAAAAAAAAATTAAAGCAAATATGTATATCAAAAAATATCTCTATTTTTTTTTCATTATTATTTATTGTTTTATTTAATTTTTTTTTTTTTTTGATATTTTAATTTGTTATATTGCTTTATATTTACATGAATTTCACTTAAATATAATATATAATTTATAATCTTTGTATAATTTATATATACATTTATACTATATACAAAATGAAAGTTTCTTTGTACGTTCTCTTTAAACTCAAATCTACTGGACTAAAAATTATATCAATGGATTAATTGAAACTAAAAAGGCGTTTGTATCTTATTTTGTTAACTACTATAGATTTTTATAAGATATTTATCATGACTTTAGTTTTAACTTATGAAAATTGAATATGTTATATGGTCGTCACAAATTGTATTACTACCATGATATTATAATAAATATAGCATAAACATATTTTTATATATTTATATTAAAAATAAAATCCAACAAATCTTAAAATATAATACTTAAAAACACAATAATTACAACAATTTAATTATTTTATATATTTTGTTGTAAGCACATGAAGACATATATTAGTCTTAATGATATTGGATTAATGTCAGATTTTTAGTTTTTATTATTGATTGAATATTTCTTCAGACTTTTGCACTTACATAAAAAATATGCAAGAAACTGAAAACTGAGAAGTGGGGAATCATAAAATTAATTATTACAATAGTGTATGTGTTATATATTTCAACCGAAGTGAAATGAAAGAAAATAGAAATATTGATTTATTTTAATAAGTCAGACAATATAGCTTTTTGTTAATATGAGTAAAATGTGATGTATTATTTAATCTTAAATTAAGAAATCAAAAAAATAGTAAATTTTAAGTATTATAAATACTAAGTTAGATTTGGAGTCGAGATGTAAAGCTGGTTAATTAAAATAATTCTATTAAACTGTAAATATTGGAATGTATTTGAATGTGAGAAAGTAGATAAGAACGATCTATCTTTGATTTCATAACTCATTATTGTAATATATATTTAATAATTTGACTGTTGGATTTATAATTGTCTATAATATTTCATAATTATCCATAGGTTAATATGTTATACTAATATAAAGTAGTATCACTTATTTATTTGAATCATATAATTTAATTGAACAATGTATTGTTAAATTGTATGGCAGTAAAGGCATCAGAAAAAATAATTACAGAATATCTTCATCCCATATTCAAAATCGATTTTAGTGTATGTATTTAACGATTTATTAAAAAGTATACCTTTTTTTTAAAAAAAAAAACTGCTGTGGAAAAAGTATGTATAACTAGTTTTAACTTTGCAGTTTAACGATAAAATATCGAAAAATACCTTTTCTTCGATTTCAGGTACTAAATAAGATTCATAATGATGAATGAAGCATTCAGAACGTTTTTCATACTCGGCGATAGTTTGATTAGTCCACCACATATTTTCATTTCCTTCGTGATCAAATTTTCGGCCAGTATTGTCAAAACCATGTGTCAGTTCATGTCCCAGTATAGAGCCAAGAAAACCGTAGTTGAGCATCCTTAAATTACGATAGTATAATTAGTAAATTTTGTCTAAAACAGTTAAAATTTAACATACTGCAAATCATGTCCAAAAAAAGGAAATTGTAATATGCCGGCTGGAACAGCTAAAAATATGTATAGAATGCTTTGTTTTACATAATCATTAAGTTTAATATAGTGATCTTAAAATTTTTTTAGTTACTTATTGCATTTGCTTGAATCCAATTGTATGCATTTACTTCTAATGGATCTGATGCCCAACTAAAAGATTATAGACTTTATTGTTATATATTTTATTAAGTATTATTAGTATTTACTTACGAGTTGATATTGTAATCATTTAATTGTCTAAGTACTACCAAAGACTCATTCAATTGTCGTTGAACATAACGTATAACGTTCCCAAAATAGTCATTTTCTACTACTTCAATCTAAACAAATATTCAAAAAAATCATTCAAATAATATATTAAATACTGTATGAAATAAGTACATCATAATAGTATTGATCAAGGTCATGTGGGTCAGTTATGAATTCAGGGAAGCCAATGAACGTTCTCATCTGCTCTGCCTTGTATAGTGTTCTTTTTTTAGTCGTATCATCCATCCAATTTAATTCTTTGACTATTTTTTCAAATGCCCAATGAATATTTTCAATCATTTCAACTGCCTAAAAGTACATCGGTATTTATTGTATTAGTAAGATTTAAATATTTTCAAGTTTAATACCATTTTTGAGTTATTATATATTGTTTCCGTATCTAATAATAAACGTGCAACAGCCATTCCCATCATCGAGTTTACAGCATTTGCACAATAAATTGATCTAGAAGGATTATTTTCTAATCCGGTTGTTTCATAGTAGTATCTATCTTGTATAAATCGCATCTCATTTGTAGTATAAGGCAAAAGAGTAACAACTACTTCCCACCATACATTGATGACTAAAATTAAGTATATTATATATAATTAACAACAATTATATTTTAATAATTGGTAAATAAAAACTCACAATATTTAATCATAAAAAATGTGAAAAATGTATATTATTATAAAATTAATTGTGTAAAATACAAATTATTAATCATATGATTATACTTACTGATATTGTTTTTATGTTTACTAATTAATTCGAATAGAGCTTCAAAGTATTTAATATTAGAGATTTGAATCAAATCAATTTCGAAATCCAATGTTATATTTTCTACATCCATAAATAGAATTGTTAAGTATTGCTTCCAATCAATCTATATCATTTTTATTTAAAATTTATTTTGTTATTATTTATTTAAAATAATTATAATTTACAGGTAAGTAGAAAAATAAATTATAACATTTTGTGTTCGTTTGATCGGTAAATAGAAGTTTTATAGTTATTGTATTTCCTATGCGTTATGTAAATGGTAAATTAATTTATTTTATTGTAATCACCTATCAGTATATTTACGCAGATAAAAATAATTTTTATATTATCTAATAGCGTAAAATATTTAGGTAGCTTTATAATCCATAGAAATGTGTAGTAATATAATTATAAATAACTTACAATTTGTTCGTTTGTTTTAGTAAAATTTTGTGTAATATAATCAGTAAAATTTTGTAATTCTTCAACAGTCATGAGTGATGGAAGTTCTTCATCTCCTTCATATATTTTATCTTTTATCTATAAATAATTATTAACTAACTCATATAGTCAAAATACAAAATAAATTTAATGATAAATTTATTTATTACCTTTGAGTGTTCATTGATGAAATTTAATAGTTGTGATACATGTTTTAATTTAGGATTAAAACTATTTGATTTATAAATCTCCATCCAAACGTTTTTGAAATATTTTGCATACGATTTTAAGTAATCAATTCCTTCTGTATACTCTTCATTATCATTTACTTCTTCTTCAGATGCTAATGTTTCACGCATTTTTCTTGTACTCATTTTTTTAATATTATTTGTTGTTTCATGACTAAAAAATTTGAAACGTAATGTTAGCATTGGTAAAAATATGATGAACAATTTAAATTCTTACACTGGAAATATATTTATATCTCTTGGTTTACTTAAACTAATTCGATTAGTTGTCCGATTTTTTGTATCTGAATCGACATTTGTTACAAATAAAAAGTCTAAGTTAATATACTTTTTTAATTTAGCTAAAATTGGCGATAAACTCGGAGATTTTATTTTAGTATAAAGTCCCATGTGTGGCAAGCCAATTTGATCTAAAATTTGAACCAACTTATTGATACCATTTTTATTCATTTCATCTAAACGTGAAATTAATATTGAATTGAATGTATCACCATTTTCATAAAATATTATTTGCTATTACGATATAATAAACTAACAAACCTGTTGCCATGCAAGATTGATACAAAAGTCTGGATTGCGATACGGAATACGCCTCATTTTCAGTATCTTCTCTTTCCATAAAATCTAAAAACAACATTCATAACATTTAAAGTAAGTATTACAATGAGCCCCAGTGGTGTATACCTTAGTTAACTAATCTAGTCCCACTGTTCAATAGTTTGAAATAATTTTATTGTCTATGCGATGTTATTAAAAATATTGTAACGTTACGAGATAGATCGAATTTACGTTGCATCAATGTAATATTCTTGTTAATTTCCGTCATTTTTGTACTTCGTATAAATTTTGTAAATGAGTCATTCTGCAATATCTTACCGACATAAAAATAACATTCGTAGAACATACCAGAGTCGAGTACATTTTAAACTAATTCAACATCATTTCAACATCACAGAACTATCTACCATTTATTACAATAAAAAAAAAAGCAAAAATGTAACGTAGTGGACGAATTTCATACCTCTTATAAATAATAACATTACAGCGTTTACTTCAGTAAATCGATCATTTGATAAAGCTGTTTTTGGTATTTTATGCAATTTGGGGTAATTTCCGCAGGCGAATTCATAAAAGTTTTCACATGGATCTGCAGATTTATTCATTGACTCAATTAATGTTGTAGCTATATTAAAACAAATAGAATATATTTTATTAGTTATGATGGACGCTTATATTTATATATAAATACTATGCTTATTTTATAAACTAACCAGATCTTAAGCAGTCTTCTGTTGTACATATTCTTTTGTTTTGGTTTTCTGTTTTCGTTAAGTCTGGCAAAAAAAAAAAAAAAAAAAAAGAAAGGTTTATACATGATTTATATAACTACATTATACAATTCCTAAGACGTGGATCCTAAGTTAACTTAAAACTTAAAAAGACTAAAAAAAATATTAAAAATGAATAGTAAGTGTCCGAGACTTTTACAAATAAACATTTGAATCTTATTTTCTCGGGGAGTTTAAATTTTGTACTTAAAATTAATTTTTGAATAACTAATTAAACATATTTTTTATTGTCACATTGGACAACAAAGACATTAAAATTTTTTTACTTGATACAATTTATGGCAACACAATATTATATTTATTTTATCAAAGAAAAAAATGTTAAAAAACATTATATAACCAAAAAAAAAAAAAAATGTATTTGTATTTTTAATTTTTGTCAAGAAATTATTTAATAAAATAATTATTATTTTATTATTATTATTATTATTATAATTTATTTATTAGAAATTAATCAAATTTCTTAGTTCAATAAAGAAATCACATTTAATACCTTATAAATTTACTACGCTTAAAAGTTTATAATTCAAACACACAATATGTATAATATATTTTGCACTATATCAGTCGATTTATCAATATGGGTTACTAGTACAGGGGAAGGCTTAAGTAAAAATACTTTAAATACGCTTCAAATAAACCAACGTAATATAGTTTGAATTTATCTGAATAAATATATTTTAGAAGGATCAATAAGACAAAATTACTAGGATTTAAATGTATTACCAGTAAAATATTTATAAAAAAAAATAACTTTTAACTTGGTATTTCAACGTTTTATTAAAGATAATATCAAATAATTTTTCAACAACAAAAAATCAAACAGAGTTTATAATATTCGTATATAGTAAGCTTTTGAGTTAATCTCAAAAGAGTTAATCTTTTGTTGATTATTTAGAACCTATATATTGTATTTTAATTTTTGACATTACAGTTTAAAAATAATTCACTGTAATCTAAGTAAAGCAAAAAGTATAATAATAACCACCTGTTCTCAGAATTAGAACGATTTAAATATTTTTAATTTTGTGAACCTAATTGTTTACTTTATGTCAAAATATGTTTTTTCTTCTCTTTGTATTTTCCTTTTTATATTAAATGTATAAATTTATTTTTCTGTTTTTACTTAATTAAATTACTCTCTATCTTTAACTTAGCTTAGCTTATTTTATTATTAATCTGTATTTAATAATGTGTATTATGTACTTATAAATTATGATTCATGTAAAAAAAAAAAAAAAATACTCGTGAATAAATTAAACATAATTTATATGCGTCATAATTTGTTCACAGCTTAATATCGTTTCAGTTTTGGCTCTCTGAGCACGTCAATCAGTCATTTTAAAAATAAGTATTTGTATACATTCTTTAAATACATTATTTATAAATAATTCAATACTTACAGGCAAATGATAATCCGAAAACAGCTATTATGAGCACTGCAAATATGAATATTAGTAATGTTAAAACTATGTAGAAGGTTCTTCGGCTTTCCATTTTGTTTTTGAACCTGTTTGGCGCATCAGATTAATTTGAGATAAAATACCCTAGCCTTTATTTAAATACATTTTATTGTTTCCAATTTTTTCTTGATTTTTAAGGGTACAAGGATGATTTTTACATAACCTTGACACAAATATCAAAGTAATGTCATTTCAAGGTTATATTTATGTCCTATTATTTGTTCTTTTGTAAGATACGATTCATTGATCTTGAAACAATAAATTGTTGTAATTCCCTTTAAGAATATAGAAACACTTTTCATTGGAATACTTTGATTATTGTTCCAATTCATTGTTTGAAATCTTTGTGTAATGATTTAAAACTAATAATGTACCTGATCAATATGAGTTTGATAAAAATATTAGATAATTGAGTATATTTGATTGGTCTAAGAAAATAACAGTTTCTAATTAAACATAGAATTTAGAAAGAATATTTGAAAGAATAATTTTGCTTAATTTTTTTTTTTTTTTGATATAATTATTTTTATTATCAGTTATCCAAATAATAATAGCTAATAGCGTTCCATAATTGTAATCCATGCTTGATACACCCAGAATAATTAAATATTTTTCACTTACAATTTTGAATAGCCCGATTCGGGATCTTTAAGTCCATCATCTTTTAGTTTACTTGTCGGTAAATCTTCGTCATCACCTGTTGAATTTCAAAAAAACAAACTTTGGTTATTGTTTAAATCAAAACTTTTCTTTTAAAAGATTTTTAATAATCGTTTCAGTATAAAAAATGAATATTTTTTTAAATCTTTATAGTTTCGAGAAAAAATAATATCTTTACATACCTAATGGCTAATTGTAACCGAACTAAACCTTCATGGTAGGATTGTAAATGACGATTGTCTTACCTATTTATTTTTATTGATGAAAACAACACTTAATTCAAGTAACCTTGAAATAGTACCTAACAATACCTAAGATTATTACATCGGGAAGTTTACAAATATTTGCAATAAATTACTTACCTACATCAGTACACAGTGACAAATCAAATAATGAGAGTATTATACAAGTTATGATAATAAACGTATACCTATCACGAATTTTTATTATAAACACTGTAATATCTCAGCATAAAAATGACTTATTTATTAAAATGTAAGAAATATGTTATGAATGACGCACACAAGTTATAATTTAAATAACAATATGTAAATATTTTATAAATGTACCGATTTACCAATAATGTAAAGAATAATCTATTTGAAAATTATATAAGATTTATCACAAACTACAATAACTATAATGTGAAAAACGTGCTGTTTAGGTAAAGCCATAAAATAGTTAATTTTAAAATCAAATTTAACTTAAAAAGAACAATAATATATTCAATAAATAATGAAAAATATTTTTAACAAAATATGAGGAATTTTTCTTTGAATTAATTATTTTTTTATGATTTTACTTTAGTTTAATATTCATATGCTTCAAAAAATACTTCGATTTTAAAAATATTATTTTATTAATTATTCTAGATGTAGATAATAAAAACTTAACAATACATTTTGCAGTCTTGAATCATACAATTTTGAATATTTTTATAAAATGATAAAATTTCAAAATAAAAATTATTAGCAGTAGTGGTGATTTGATAAAGCATTAAGGGTATTACAGAAGCCGTAATATTATAAAATATATAGCAACAATTGTTTTTATAATCTCATCGAAGATGGTCTAAATGTACTTAACTATGTACTTTTTATATTTATTATATTTTTAATTTTTTACAATAGTAATTTTTAACAATAATTATAAATTATATTTTTTAATATTTTAAATTTAAAAATTAAAAGATATTAACCAAATCTCACGAAGAATGGATAACCCATTAAAACCATTACTGATTATAATAGAACAGATGAAAAGATTCACTTTAAACTGTGATTTGTTCTTTTTAACAAAATCTGTACTCTTATAATTATTATTAAATTGTACAAGTTTTGTAATATTCATTGTTTATGCATGTATTGTTATTATGGTCTTAAAAATAATTTTATTGAGTATAAATATAATAATGTTATTAATTTTATAATTACTTCCAATGAGTAATTCATATATTACGTTTCTCTATAATATTACGTACCTTAAAGGTGATATGCATTTATATTCAATAAATTTTGATTAAGTAGAGTACCTACATTAGGCATTAGTATATAATATATTATTTATAGTCAGTTTACATTTTTTAGTTGACGATCTCTGTACAATGTTTATAGCTGCGTTTTGTTTATAGGTGTTAGTTACATCTACATTTTACATAGAATGTGCTATAAAGTAATCTAACATATAGTTTAAAATGACGGACAGAATCCAGATACTGGTATTCGGGAACTTGTCTCACTTTATCATCTCAGAGCAGGAAATAGATGTACTGTTATAATTTTATAAACTTTGATAGTGAAATAAGGTAGGGAAAATCGACTGTTTGGAATTATATATTATATTATAACTAAAATTGCGATTCGCATCACCGTCATTAGTTCATATTCGTTTGGTATGTAGGTGAGAGATGATAATCCCCCTTTCCATTGTTGCTGAAAATCACTGAATAGTAAAACTTCCCTAAAAAAACAACAACTTAAACTGTTAAAAAGTTATTGACTATTTTTAAAACCAATCTAAATGGACTATTACAGCATATATTTTTTAATGATACATTGTGGAGCAGATTTTAAGTCTATTTTTGATTCTATAATTTAATGAAAAATTGAATTATCAATTTCTTAAATAATCAACAAATATGCACATAAAGATATATTTATTTTTTTCATCTGTCTTACCAATTATTTGTTATTATAATAAATTAATATTTTAGTGAGTAGTTTATGTAGTATAATATTACATCACATTGAGTTGTTGATTTTTGGTTTAGAATGGAAAAGAAATCAAATTTAGGTCATTGAACAGAAAAAAAAAATGAAAAATAAATGCTCTTGTTAAATTATCAAAAAAAAGTTATGCTGGGCGGCACAGCTATGTAAAATTGATAAGTCGTAAATATCATTTATCATTCATTTGTCAAAAATATTATTTATACACATGTGTTACTTAATACGTTAAATTTTAGCATTGGTAAACCAAATTTAATACGGATTATAAAGCAACGAAGTATTTTACAAATCCAATATTGGACAAAAATTGCTCATCATTCTCTAGTTCCCGATCAAAATTACTTCGCTTTTTACGTTTTAATAATATTATGTCATTAAAAACAACAATTATTCTTAATTCCTTTTCAAGAGCCATTATTATTATTATTATATAGAAATTTTTCGAAAATGTTGGATTCTTAATCTGATTATATTGTTTTAAATGTATTCAACCGTCTGCTTTCAGCAGACTTACTAGTTATAATGTTTTTTTTATTTTTCTTTCTCTCCCTCTGGTTGTTATGTATTTTTGTTGCCTTTTATATCTTTTATAACATCCTTTAGATTGTAAGTAGCTAATGTATCCTTACTTGTAACTGTTAATAATTTATATTGGTAGCTTTAATAACAATATAAAAAAAAAAAAAAAAAAAAAATATTGGACAAAGATAACTTAAATATTATATTTAGATCAGGAAATATAAAGCATTTAAAATATTTATCTAAATAATAAACGTAAATATACTAATTTATTCAGATAAATAAACAGATAATTCAAAATTTGCTTTTGTAAAATATCATTTTTATTAAAAATACTATTATTTAAATTTAAAATATCCATATTATATACTTATTATATCATTTGATATAGATTGTATATTTCTACTTAAAGTAAAAAAAAAAAAAAAAATAAGCGGAGCGTTAAATGTGTGTCTTTTTGAGCTATTTATATATTTTTTAAGTTTTCCATATTTTTAGTTTTTTTTTTTTAAATATTGGTAAAATTTATTCGTTAGGTAAATATGCTTAAAAATTTAATTCATGGTTCCTCATAAGTTTTGTTCATCTAATAATTAAACAATATCAACAATTTATTGTCAAGGTATTTTCTTATAGCAATTTAAATTTAGAATGTCGATAAAATTTTTAAAATCTGAACAATTTTCATACTATTTAGTATTCTGTATAGTTAGAAATAAATTAGAGATGGAAATTATGAGAATTATAAGTATAGATAATTTTTATATTATTTAACACTTAGTTTTCTAAAAAATTAATGAAACAAATGCAATTTATCTTTCCCGGGTTTTAAGAATGATACTTAAATAATATTATGAAAAATGTTATGGATTATTATTTTCCAATGTATTTTTTTTAATATTATATGGAATATAAAAATATATTAGTTTTTATTTCGAAGACTTGAATATTTTGAATAAAATTAATCATATTATTTTTTCTTACTCTAATTTGAATATTGGCGTTTCAGCGCTTAAATTACAATTCTAGTATTCCATAAACTATTTATTATTATGTTTAATATTATTTAATATTGTATATCAATTAGTTTCGATAAAAATAACTTTTAATTGGTAACTGCAGCTTTTAATTGCTTTACGCGTAGCAATAATATTTTGCATTTTAAACGCAATTATAATTGTACAGTGTATGGTATATCCATTATGAAGTGTTAATAAATTGACGCATAGTAGATGCCTGTATACAAAAGTTATAGATATTACGCACTCTACTTAATCTTAATTGTAATTTAACCATATTTTGTTTAGAATGACAAGAATACTTATCACTTGTTAGTCGTTACGATATGCAGTATTTTAAGATATTCAATTAAAATGGAACTTTTGTTAATTATTTAAATTTTATTTGTGGTTTTACATTATTAAGTTTCAATAATTAGTTAAACACTATTATAAATTTAGCAAATTGTATCTTATTTTACATTGATTAAAATACCGAAAAAAATAACAGAATATATTGAGAAAAAATTGTATTATAAATAAAGGAAGAAACAAATAATTATAAATCATAACATTATAATGAATTATTATAGCAAATAAAGTTATAATAGTTAAATGTAAAATTTTTATTGAATTCATATAAATATTTAAATAACAAACATTTAATTAATGAAAATGAATTAGGTGTATTCATGCATTTTAAATTTTAAATTTAATATTACTGACAACATATTTATTATAGAATTATTTATAGATCAATTCTTTTTTTTTTTGGCAAATTAATAAAATATAAACTATTTATTATTTATTTTTAGTATTTACTCGTTACATTTTTTGGAATTTTCAGATATTTGTAATTTGTTAAAAAGTTTTTATACTCAGAATATTTATTAAAAGTTTGACTTACCTAATTTCTATTATAGGTTCCTACAATAAAATTGAATTGTATTTGTTAATGGTATATTATCAACTATAATTTATGTTATAAAAAAAAAAATAAATATTTTTTTTTTAACCTATTAAAGTCACTAGTGTACACGAAGTGGTCCAGAGGATACTGTGAAATGAAATATAAACAGGTACCTGAGATACCTACCTATCGTTGAACAAAATTCAATTTATAAACCCGACCGATAGTTAAATGTAATCATATATTTTAGCAGTGTTTTCGATTTTTGATTTTATATTACGAATATTATGCACAATGCACTTACTCATTTTGGTTTAATTATATTTGTCCTTCTGCGCGACCCTCCCCCTTTGTGCACATGAATACGATTATTGAGTAGAACCGTCGATGTACAAGTACTGGCGGTACAGCTGGCCGACACAGGTCGTCGCGATCGCGTGCTGACTATTTGTCGGCCTTCGTCTAACTGAAACGCCCAACTATACATACACGTTGTGGTCTTTTTTTACGCCGGATTCATAAGGATTTATGTTTCGCTTTCATGTTGACAGTTCTGCCAACAAACATGTGGCGCGGCCAGGCGCTGTACACGGTATGATGAGCGGAGAACATAACATGAGGTTCAGTCTTTTATTTGTCCCATGGTCTGCTGATTCTGGCAGAAACGCATAATAATAATAATAGTAATAATAATAATAATAATAATAATGATAATAATAATATATTAAGTCTTGTTCGAACATGTAGGTGAACGCGAAATTGGTTTTTTACGCTGTTGCGTCTCGGCCTGGGCGTGCCATATTACAATACGGTAGACGGCGTCATGTATGTACCTATGTAATATACGTTTGTTTCATCTACCGGCAATAATCAAACGGTTATTATATACGTATATTTACAGTTTAGCTATTATTTGTACCGTATTATTATGACTAATAGATTTATAATTCATTTTGTGAAGTAATACCGTACATAAACTATACCACGTACATTACATTTTTTTTTACATTCCGAGCGGAGCGATTAATTTATTGATTTTATTACAACGATGAGTGCTTTTTCGTTTTTGTATTCATCATCACCATTCGAGGCAGTAAATATGCTTCAGTTATAAACTTATAAAACAAATTTGAAAAATCAATAATTATTACTGATAATTTAGTAATATTTTACGTCTAAATTTATGTTTTTAACTATGTATATTTGATAATGAGTAACAAGACCATGGGTGTCCCCGGACATTTTTCTAGGGGAGAGGGGGTAAATTAATTAAAAAAACAAATGGAGATTTTTTATACATTTTATTCATAGTTCATTATTATATTTAGGTATTTTTATTATACATTTTATGTATAGAAAATTATTATTTTTTGTCATTATTATATTAAATTATTACAATTAAGTAACAAATTTATAATTCTAGGGCGGGGGTGCAAGTCCTTCCTGGAGACGTCTATGAACAAGACGTATTAATAAAATTAGGTATAAATAAATGGACTGTCGGAGGAAAATTAGAATATACTGATAAAATAATAACTTAGAATCTCTCCTCTCCCTAAATATTGACCAGAATCTCTACTTATGTTACCATTTTATTTTCAAAAATATTTTGATAATAGTGACTGCTGTTAAAATCTATTTTTTATGTCTGTTTGAATCACCTATTAGATGATGTGTAACTATTCGATTTTATTAAATTTTACTAGTTCCCTGATGATTTTATGTGATTAACATGATTAAAATAAAAATATAAATAAATAATTATCGTTCTATTTATTTTAAATGTATCATTAAATTATTCTATTTGATACTATTATCCTTCTTAGATAATTCTTCCGGCGCCTATGCGTAAAAATTATGCAATATTTCGATGACGTGCATAATAATATAATTAACTATATTACGTATTATAATTTTGAAAACTATACTGAATGCAATAAAAAAATAAATAACTGGTTAACCTTTTTATTTGTGATAACCTTATGTATCTTTATTTTAATTTAAAGTTTTCTGCATGTACCTTTTATTGCAATGAATTGATATATTAAGTGATTTTAATCCAGTGCGTTGCTGAAGATATGCACATCTTATTATAATTATAATCACATTATCTACTCTACATATTTTGCGTAGATGTTGTAGTTTGTAAAAAGGATTTATTATATAATAATATATTTTAAATTTTGAAACTTGTTTTCCGATTTTTATAACCTCACTTTATATACGTATTTATGTTCTATATTCTATATTATTTGATATATTATATATAATATATATTTATATATATATATTTATTGTTATTATAATATTAAGAAATGTTTAAATGTCAAACTAAACTTTAAAATTTTTAAACTATACAATTTATTAATTTACATTGTTTCAAACACAGAATGATTTAATATGATAATAATTAAAATAACATTTTACAATATGTCGTATAAATAAAATGGTATTGATAAAGCTTAATTAAAAATATTTTCACTTAACTAGGGTTTACAGATTAATGAAACTACCAACTGCATTTTTAATTTGATTAGATATAAAATAAAAATGCATCTATATTCTATACTGTTGATTTATTTTAAATTTAAGCATTTGTAATTAGTTGCATATTTTATTTGAAAAATTAAACCAATTAACCCCACCACACTAATTTATTTAACCGGAATAATATTTTTAATATTTTGTATTATTTGTATGGTTACTAGTTTTCAATCGATTTAGTGATTGTATTCGATAAGGGAATGTTACACAGGCGTGTAAATATAGATACAATTTGATGTTTGATATTGAATATTTTATTTCATACTTTTGATTATGACTTAAGCTAAAATTAAAATTATATAATACTATAAAGAATGATAAATTATACAAATCTATATCTTGGATAGACAGAAATGATAATAATGTTACTTAATATGACATTTTCATAAAATATATTGAATATGAGGTACAAAATAAAAATATAACTACTAATTTAAATGTATTATTTAAAATACGTTTATTATAGTTTATCAAATATTAATAAATCAAATAATGTCATATTATTAGAATAAAAAATTATTACTTGTAATATAAAATTATTTTAAACATTAAGGAGGACTTTAAAAGAATGTCATGTCCGCATGTATTGTAAAATTGAATATGCAGATGTGACGTCTATTATGTATTTTTTTTATTTATTATGATGTCAATAAGTATATCTACCTATCTAGTTTATACCTAGTATCATGGGTATTAATTTAAATTTAAAAATATTTAAAAATGTATGTGTGTTCCATTACGACTTGAAAATAATAGACGATCACTTATAAAATAATTATTGCGTATTTATTTTTTTTTATCACTGAATAATAATATTATTAAACATAAATATCTGTAACATGCACATAATATTGTCTTATAATATTGTATTTAACTCGTATACTTTTGAATATACTATATTTTAACTTTATTCGAACTATTCAATTCTATTCAATGGTTTCAATTCAAACTATGAGGGATTACTTAAAAGTGTGATAAATGTCTTGTATTATACTCGATGTTTTTGGCAAAGATATAGTGTAGCTAAAATTAGTTATACCTCTATATATAAGAAGGTTGTCGGAATTTACTAATACTATAACTGTATTACAACTATTATTTAAAAAAAAAAAATAATAGTATTATTGGTGGACATTTTTCATTCATTCAAATTGAATTAATTAATTATATTAACTTCATTCTGACAGTATCACTTTTGTTGTAGTCATGTTAAATTATTAAAGACATTATTATACTTTTTAAAATCTAAAATATTTTTATATAACTGTAGAAACTGATTATAACAACGTTTGAGAAATTTGTAAATTATTGTTTCATCTAGTTAGTCGTATTAACTGATGTTTAAAAAATATTAATTTTTTTAAAACAATAAATATTACGAAAAACGTAATATTTATTAATTAATAACTTAAAAAATGTTGTTGGCGAATTTTCTTGATAGAAAAAGTGTCTTTTTATTTAATTTCTTTTATACCTAATGTAAAATAGTAATTTTATAAATCTAATTAATTTGATTATATGACGTTTAATTTTTCATACTAAAAAACTATTTCACAATTTATTAAATTATTTTAGACAGTAAACGGTCGATTATTAATATATTATTAAATATTCAACTAGTAATAAGAATATGTGTCATTGGAGGGTTGAATTTAATGGCCGTATCGGGGTTGTCCTGGTTCAAATCGCGATGGTAACCTTTACGCCTCCTTTACAAATGTCAACCTTTATATGGCGGTAATCTAACACGTGCAATGTTTGACAAAATTATTTCACTGATTTAATAAGTCTACGCCGTTGAGTTATATTAAAGTAAAAATATATTATACTTACTTTTTTTTCAGTCCAACGTAAACGGCGTCAAATCCAATTAACACAAAAATTGAATTACTCACAAACATATGTTATTTTTATCTAGATATAAGTGATGTACAATGTATATTTTATTATTAAAATATATCTTGCTCAAATTTGGTTATTCTTCTTAAAGTTTAAACTCTTTTAATTTATAAATTATAAATGTATAATTATTTCTTTTAGATAATATAGCTTATTATTAAGTATTTTTTTCATTTTATTCTTAGTTTGAACATTGTGTATAAAAAATAATATAATATATTATTTATAAATT
Source organism: Melanaphis sacchari (assembly GCF_002803265.2). NCBI lineage: Eukaryota > Metazoa > Arthropoda > Insecta > Hemiptera > Aphididae > Melanaphis > Melanaphis sacchari. The sequence continues at coordinate 1,958,532 of NW_020271173.1, read as the reverse complement.
TGGTTTAATTATTATTGTGTTTGGTCTCAATTACTATATCATTTTAATTATTATAATAAATGATGATAGTAACATATATTTAAAAATATCTATAGCCATTGTGCGATTCTTGAACGAGTGTATTTTAGTTATAAATTGTGTACAAAAATAAGATATCGTAACGAGTAGACAATTAAGTTTGTACAGAGGAACTTATTTTTTTAATTAACAATATCATTTTAAGCATTAGCTAATATTATACTAATAAGTAATATGTGTAAATAATAAATATAGTATGCAATCAATTTAAACAAATAAAAATAAAAAATGATGTTTTATGAATTACCAAATTTGACATTTATCTTTTTTTGGATTCATTGGAGTACCAAGTGGACAAGACCATGCTTTTGCAAACTCAGGTGAAAGTGATAGGACTCCCCGCACTCGAACCACGTTAGGACTGTGACTGCTAAAATTGTCGAATTCGCTGTCATTCTCGTCATAATGACAGTATTGCTAAAATACACATAATTTTTTATATAAGACGGGTCTTAAAATATATATTAATTATTTCTCTAGACCACGAAAAAACGAATGTTGTGGAAAAATCATATAAAAACCAGTGAAATAATCGGTAGAACACGATTGCGTACGGTCTTTATCGACATACGCAATCGTGAACATTAAATGTTCACGATTGCGTACGATTTTTATCTGCAACTTTGAAGCACTGTTGCCATTTGCTTTGAACTTATAGAACAGGGGTTATATAAGTATACTATACGAAATCGGATATTTTAGGATATTCGCACTCGATAAAATATTATGTATACTGCAGTATACCTATCATTTAATAACTCAGTGAATAACCGTCGTTGGATTATCAACTTCCTCGCGTGTTTCGTGTTTTTCTAGTGAAATATGGAAAATAAAGTTAATTTTATAACTTCTGAAAAAAGTAAACCACTAGTTTTACTAAATTTGCATAAATATCGGTTTATTAGAGAAAGAAAGGAATTACATCATAACATATTTGTCGAAAATTGATTTTTAAGTGGTACCATAACTTAAGTAATTTTTCCAATATTTAAATTTTACTGATCACAAATAAAAACATAAATTTGGCAACGTTGCACAGTAAATCGTACGCAATCGTTTGACTTTTGGGGTAAATATTAAAGTTAATGGTTTAACGTACGCAATCGTGTTAATGTACGCAATCGTGTTTTCAAAAAGATACATCATACGCAATCGTGTGGTACCCGAAATAATAGTAACAGGGTACATACGTACAAAATTTTATTTTTAGTTTAATGGATTAGTTACTAATAGCTATAGGTAATCTATAATTTTACACAACAGCGGGTATATTATATAGGTAGGTGTACTCACGTTTGCGTATCCCAAGAAAAACAATTGTTCTTGACTATAATGTTCCAAACCGGGTAATCTGGGTTCTTGACCGTGCATGTCTACATAACGCAGATAAGCATAATACGCCTCTTTCAGTCCGGTAATATCAGCTATGTTTTCGTCTAATGTTATTGCGCCGTTAACTGAAAACTATTATAAACAACGTGTAGATTATTGATTGTATATCCACAATATTAACACCAAACCAAAATGTATAGTAAATAATGATAACAAATAATAATACGCACAGTGCTATTATGGCCAACGATTGTTATATCATCGTAGTAACTTATCAAGCAACTAGCTCGTTTCGTGTACTCTTCGTAGCTTCTGTTCGTCCACCACTGCACCACATTGCCCAGCTCGTTGTACAGTCTACCCGTATTGTCGTAGTTGTGAGATAGTTCGTGCCCAATAGTACTACCCGTGGCTCCGTAATTTAATGCCCTGTCGACATGACGCGCAATGCGTTAAGTACTTGAAATGAAACTCTACAGACAGCGTTTAGGCATTAGTTGGCGGTAATTGGACATTTGACCAATTCTCCGAAATTTCGTAAATCTTGTAGAGTATTTCTCCCCCTCGTTATCATATGAAAATTATATCTAAAATGTCCACGTTACAAAGGTTATTTACTAAACTTGTATGTATATAAGTTGGTTCGATCCTTTTTTTTTTTTATCAGAAATTTATGTTTTATTATGTGAACTATAACTCGTATTTATAGTTTTGTTTTGAACTCATAAGTCATTTTCTTCAATAAATACATACGTATAATTTTGCCGTTTTAAATCTATAGTTCTACTTTTCTCTTATTTATTATAAGCTTTATCTATAAACTCAATATAGGTATATTTATTGTAAATTTAAATGTACAATAAAAGAATTTCGGTGACATTTGCAAACAAAATATACTACGAGCTGACCGGATAACACTGATAAATTTAAATTTCTTAACATTTTATTCTATGGGTGGAGTTGCAAAGAGTCTGGCTGGGGAAGGGGGTAAAATGTGAACATAAAAATATACAGAAGTTAAATGTTAGGGAAGTAGATTCTGTATTCGTATATAGGTGTTCACTTACTGTATGCCATTATGGTATAACGGAGCTTGTAGTATTGCCGCTGACATGACTGAAATACATTAATACGATATTTATATTGATTTACTGTAATAAAAAGTTTAATATTCGTACTTAATGTAATGTAAATAACCTATAAATATTTTTTGTTCCATATTATGTGTAACAAATAACAATAATCGCTAATTATTATGATATTAAATTACAAAATATTTACGTTTCGTTTAAAAAGTCGACATAATTTTTTTATTTTTGGTATTAGTAAAATAATTTTACATTTTACACGATGAATGTATAAAATACCATAATTTAAAAACATTTGTATTACACGTGTTTATAAAATCATTGAAATAAACTAATGAGAGAAAACACTTTTCTTTGAATTTTATATTACTACTCGTACATCGTGGTTATACCGAACACAAATTTACTGTATTATGTATGTATAGTTCATATCAAATTCATAAGATTAACATAGACAAAAAATAAAAGGATATTACGAGTATATAACTTCAGGAGATAATATTGTTCTGAAACTTACAAAATGCGTTCATTGAATTATAACAGTATGCATTTACTTCATCCGGAGTTACTTGCCACCTGAAATTGTTGTTAGAATGGTTAATACACATATTTATTATTGAGTTTTTTAATTCCTACATGTATGTCGAATACAAATAAATATTACGTTTGATTTTCCCAGTCTTTGTCTGCTGTTAAATATTTCCAACTACTTTTTCTACTAGACATAGAAATTGATATTATATTCTCTAAATGATTGTCCGTAACATTCAACTAAAATAATATAACAGTTAATTTATTACCGAATTTAAATTTTTCAATAAATGATTTAGAAATTCTTACATTTTCAAATAAATTATTTAGTATATTTTCGTAATTATCTGGGTATCCAAAATAGGTTTTCGTATTGGCTAATTTTCGTAAAGTAGCATTTTTTGTTTCATCGTCCATCCAAATCGCTTCATGAACCATTTTACGTAAGGCCCATTTTATATTATCAGTCATTTCAGTTAACTAAAACAAATTTCATAGTATATAAATATTTGTTTGATGAATATCTTAATTTATTAGCTCAAATATACTTGCTGCAATTTTAGAAGAGTTGTCTAAGGTGTTAATCATAGAATATCCGGTGACCATTCCGAAAAATTCACTCGTTATTGAAAAACAATATCTAAAATAAATAGAAATATCTATTATTTAAATTAATGGAAAATGGTGATAAAAAATGTCAATAGATATTAAGTTTAATTTACTCGGAATTGAATTTCTCTCCAGATGGAAAATTATTTTCCAAAATAGCTACCACGTGAGATAATATAGACATTTCTAAACAAATTTCAAAATTTTATTATTCGTCATAGGTACATATAGGTAAAATAATAATATTATGTTAAATTATTACTTATTATTATTGTTTGCGTTTGAGATAATAATATAAACATTTCATCTAAATAATCTCTGTTACTTATCAAAAGTTCATAACTATCTGCATTTTCTGATGTCAATATTTCATAAACTTTCGGTTGTATATCACGAGTTAACTCTCTCAGATATAATGTCCAATTAAACTAAATATTTTTCATCATAAAATATTTATTTTATCTATAAATATATGTTCTATTTATAATTTTCTCAATTACCTTAAATTTATCTCCAGATATATCTGTAAGTTCTTGAAATTCTTTTAGTGTAATCACTTCAGGAATATAATTTTTCAAATTAAACGAATTTCGCAAAACCTTAAACAGTTAAGATTATAATAAATTTTAATTAATTTATATAATATACATGAAACATTTTAATTAAATTGTATAGTGATTAATTGTTGATAACCGTAAGAAACTAATTATATAAATTAATATTATGTATTTACATTTTAAAATCATTTATTCTTTTTACGTAATTTGAATTATATATATATATAAATTATTAGTGCCAAATACAATATTTATTTTATAAAGTAGGATAATTTAACATGAATAAATGATTTAATTATTAAATTACTTGTGAGAATTCTTCTTCGAAATGAACTAATTCGTTAGTTGTGTTCACGAGATCTTCAACTTTAAGTTTTTTTAAATATGGTTGATTACGATTTAATGATTTGTCAACTAGTAAATTAAAATATTCACTAAATTTTGGTAAAGCTTCTTCAATATTAACATTATTATTTTTCATATTGTTTCTAAATAAAAATTGAAATTATTATTGTTTTTATAAATTAAAAATTTGAAAACGGTCTTACCTTTTTTTATATTCGTTTAATTCCTTATTTTGACCAATAACTAAAAGCGAATGTGATGATGAATTCCTGGGATCGTCATCAATATCAATATTAAAATAAATATCAAGATTAAAATATACTTTGACTTTCGCCAAAATTATTTCGATTTCTAATGGAACTGAATCATTTAGGTAGTTTGTATTTAAACCAATTTTTTTCCAAACGTCCCACAGAGGATCATATTTATTTGGAACTTGATCTGTATAAGCATAAAATTATAAATTGATAATTTCAAAACTTTAACTGAAAATGTTTGGCTTGAAGCATTTATGCAAACCTTCTGTAGAATTTAAACAAGCTTGGTAAAACTTCCTAGTTTTATGAACTGCTTTTGGTTCGTATTTTTCATTTTCTTTATTAAGAAATTCTAGTGAAAAATATGCGTGCGTTTAATTTTAATGACACTGGTTAAAACTAGTTTATAGTTCACTTACTTTTCACTCTATGTTTTATTTTTAAAGACATTATTGTTATCCAGCTGTTTTCATTTGTATTCGAATAATAAGGATAGTTAGTTTCAAACATACCACAAGCAAATTCATAAAAATCTTCGCATGGTTCAACAGTTTCATTGATACAATTTATTAATGATACGGCTGAAAAAAAATTAAAATGCATTTTCAGTATAAAATATTGTTAAATACAATAAGTTATGTTAAATAAATAAAATTAACAAAGGAAATCAGAAATAAAATAGGTCAAACAAAAACATATTCCTTAAAAATAAAAAAATACTAATGACAAAAAACGTGAACATATTCACTAATAAAAAATGTATAAGATCGTGTATCTTAAGTGTGACATTATACGGAAATGAGATATGGATAATAAATAAAAAAGAAAAAAACATAATAGAAACTTTAGAAATGTGGTGTTGGAGAGAGATGCAGAGAATAGAGTGAATTAAAAAGAAAAAAAACAACGCAGTATCAACATAATTACCCATGATTAATAATTATTTACTTTATAGGTACATTAAATTATTGATAAGTACATTTACACGCAAATAACATTATAACTAAATAACTCAAAATGTATTAGAAGGTTTATTTAAAATTTTGCATCATTTCATTTTAAAATTTAAAATAAAAATGAGGTATTTCTTTGAGTTAAGTGTGTAACTATGTAAAAAATACTAATCTTTAAGAATATGCACAAAATCAAAGCTAATATTTATCTCTTTGATGAATATACAGAATTATAAAATATGTATTGATGTTGTATTATTTATATATTTATATAATTCGATTGGATATTATTTAAAATTAGTTATACCTACTTAATTTAAACAATTTTTGAATTATCTATTTATATATAAATTTTAAATATTTTATGGTTAAAAAAACCATATTAATCGTATTTAAGTACATTAATTTTTAATTATTTTGTAAAATAGACAAATTGAATATTTCATTCCTTTCGTAAATTAATTTTAATATATATTTTAAGCTGTTCTCTAATTCTTCCTATGTATAACAAATACATTATTTTATGATATATTTTCCTTTTAATTAATTTTCCGTGTGAAAATTAATTAATCCGAATCTATACTGCATTCTCACGCTTTGACAAAAAATTTGTTTACCTTTGATTTTTAAGAACTAGTATTATCCAACTATGTCCACTATTTAAATTTGACTAAAGAGTATAAATCAAAATTTTACTTGGTATTCATATCTATAGAACAAACTTTTTTCTTCTTTTGTCTTCCTTATTTTTTGTGGACTTCCAACGACAAAAAATTAACAACAAAAATAATGATCTTTAAACTTTTCGTTAAACCGATTTGGATATCCGGTATTAATTTTTGAGAAGTCAAAAATTTCAAACACCCATCGTATTCAATCTTTTTAAAATCCAAGATTATTCAAACACTTAAACAAAGTAGCTTTCAGTGTATCAAATTATTCATACGCATGCACAATAATCTTACTAGTGTCCTTTTATCTAGACTATGATGTAGCTAAACAGTACTAAATATGATTCAAATTAAATTTCCAAAATCAAATAAATCTTTTAATTTAAGAACTTATATAAACAATTTTATCTAGCATTCTAAAAAAAAAAGTTAAAAAGGTGATGATATTATGACAGGCTTACTTAATAGCACACATTGTTTTTAATTTAGTAATAATACATTTAAACAATAAATAGCTATGATTTATCTTATCTCATTAATTTTTAATTAACAAAAATATTAATACATAAATTTATAAAGAGGGGAAATAGGTAACCAAACTGTTGTACAATAGATTTCGAGTGTACATCGTCATTGAAGAGTGACTGTAATAATATAATAACGTGTTAAATTAAAATTTAATAAATCTTTGCATTGAACTTATGAAAAACGATTTTAAGCTAAGATGGTTTGTCAGCCTATATTTTATTAAAAAATACATTTTATTTATAGTAATTTGTTTACTCTATAACCAAATAATATAAATTATAATTTGGTATTTTTAATAAATGTTTGCCAAAAACTGCGTTTATTATGTAGTTATTATTTCATTATTAAAACAGTATATGTATATTTATGTCATATTACATTATTGTTATTAACTTATGTATTATTACTGACTTATTGTAAAACGATGTTAATAAGTTCGTGGTATAAATTACTTATTCAGTATTCTTGCCTTATTTTTAGCTTAAAATTGACCTTTATGCTTTGAAAATGTCATTGCTTTTATAATATAAAAAAATTTATATAAAAGTTTTGAGTGTCGAAAAATAATATTTTGAATTATAAAAAAATTATAAAATTATTACCTTCTGTTTAAATATCTAATTTCATTCATATATGAACTTGAAATGACAATAAAATAAAATTGTTATAAAATAATTTTTAGATTTTATGATTTGAGTCTAAATTATTCATGAGAAACTTATTATAAAGTTTTCATTCAAGTCTCAGCTATTAAAATTAAATATTTTATAATTTTTTCCTACTAAATTGTTTGTAAATTTGCATGATTAAAAATAATTATAAAAAACATTTATAATAAGCATTTATGTATTATTTATGTAATTTTGATATTTTTTATGCATATGAACAACTTATAAAGAACCTTGTACTAATTTTCAACCTTTTAAGTAAAAAAAAAAAAAAAAATTGAAAAATTCTAAAGACACATAAATAAATAAATCGAATACAATATTTAACTCAAAATATTTTAAATAACACAAAAAGATCCAAAATATTTTGAAAATTATTTGATGCTTAGTCCATTTTAAAATAAATATTCAATGAAAATTTCAAAATCTTACAATAAATTAGTTTTGAATTACAGTAAAATAACAACATTAATTTCGTTAAAACATGGTTTTGAGTAAAAAATCCCGTTTTCTTCATTTATTTTTAATTTTTTCTAATTATTTAAAAAAAAATGCTTTTTCACTTCTCAATAAATTAAAAATATCATATTTACTGCCAAAAACTACCCTTAAAATTGAAAATCAAAACATTTTTACTACTGTATAATGTTGTAATTGTAATAATTGTAGATTATGACTTACCGGATTGTAAGCATGATTTTGATTGGCATATTGAGAACTCTGGCTTGATATCTAAGATAAATTTGAGATCAAAATTAATTAATCGACATTAAGTTGTATGGTATTATAAAAAAAAAAAAATATATTTGGTTAACACGTTATTTTTTGATAAATAATTATTAATATTTTGAGAAAAGTATTTCATAAGCACTTTAAGTATGTAAAATCATTTATGATCTATCACATAAAAAAAATATCAAGGTTGTTAGCAAACTAAATATTTAAAACCATATTTTTGACTTACAAGAATAATAAATGAAAACTGCTGCGAGGAACATAGCAATTACCGTTAATATGCTGATGGAAATTTTTTTTTTGCTATATTTCTTTTGAAAAATGGCACTAGATAAAAATGATCAATTTAAAAATAAACCTTAATTAGTTAATTAGCTCAAATTAAACTTAAATTGTTATTGCACATGTACTAGACATGTAATTATGTTTTTATACTTAAAATGAACAACCATATATACTTATTATTTCTATTTCTAATATTTAACACATTATAAATTAATTAAATATAATTTTATACATGAAAATTATATAAATATATTTTATAAAAACTTTTTGTTTAAAAATAATAATTATAATATAATTCTTTAATGATGTACATTCATCAAATAAAATATTATAGTTAAAACGATAAAAAAATAGTAAAGATTCCAATTGCATTATTGTTCGTGTATAAATTTAATGATATAAATATTCTGATAATAATAATAATAATAACAATAATGATAACTTATGTTTAACTTACTTTCCATTTTGAGAAATTGTAAAGGAGGAAATTCCTTTTCCTTCAATGTGTTCTTGAAAACCTTTAAATATTAATTTATGGTTTATTTAAAGTTATAAATGTCTGTATTTTAATTACGAAAGGTAAATCATCATTACTTATCCGTTAGAGTTTAGAAAAATGCGGCAAATATTCAAAATGTTAAAGTACCTATTTACATACTAAATCTAATTTTTTATTTTTCACAGTTTTATTATTGTCTAGAAACATATATATTATACAAATACAACTCATATTTATAGAAATAACTAATAACTTTCAAACCATCAATAATTTCATTTATTAAAATTAATTAAATTTATGTACTAATATCTATATAACTTTTGGTTAGGTATTTATTTTCATAAATTCAATCATATGTTTATGTAAATCTATATTGTTTATGTCTTCTTTAGGATTTCGTTGATTTGTTTTATTATATTTTCAGAAATAAATTAGCATCCAAACAAGAATGAATATTATTATTATTTTTAATCATAATGTATTAATAATATTAACTACTTTCATATTTCTGATTAAAATTTTAGTGAACATTAATCAAAATATTACACATGCCGCTTGACTTTTCTAAATGATCCTAATAATGAATAATATACTATGATTGATTAAGTAAGCAGTAAGCGCTTTACTAAGTGAGTTTATTAATGTAATGATTTTAAAATTATAACAATAGTTAAAGAATATGTTTTACTTGTATAAGACAAACATATTTAACTATTTTTTAAGAATAAAGTGAGTCATTTTTAGTGGCGTATTTAGGATTTATTTGAGGAGAAAGATATGACTGAAATAGTTTTTATCCCTCCACTCGAAATACATGAAGATATTATCAATTTATTATAACTACACACCTAATATATCTGTACATAATAGGTACATAAATCTTATAATTATAACATAAAACATATTAAATAATGAATCATTTATTTATTTTTCATTTACAACACTAAAAAAAGTTTAAAAATAAGTTAAAGGGGAAGATATATTTCCCTCATCTCCTTCCGTAAATACACCATTGGTTATTTTAATGCATATATGTATCATTAATAAACTTAAAAATATCTACGTATTATTATTTATTATTATTATATGAATCTTTTAATTAAAATAATCATTCAAGCCACTATTTAGAATTAAGTATTTGTATGTATATATAAATATTTCAATTGTTTTCTAAGTAGAAACTAATAAATAGTAGTACGAATAGTCACAAAATACTTGAAAATGTGTGAATTTAAATATCTTAATTTGTTTTTTTAAATAATAACGCTTAAATAAATCATATTAAATGAGTATACATAATTTAAAATAATTTGTATTTTAAATTTTACATAATGTATATAAATATTAAAGTTTTTTTTTTATTTAGCTACATTCTTATTGCTGTAGTTTTTTATTTAAAATTAAATTCTTTGTTTTTATTATAATGTAGAAACTACTAACATTTAAGTGACATATTTGTAATATAAACAGTTTAGTATTATAATTTATGATTTAATGATAATAATATAGAATATAGATGGAATTCGTCTCATCGATTTTGCTGCAAAAATTTAATATTAGTGATGTGAATAGATCTTATTATTAAAATATGCTTTAAGAATTTATCAATTGATTAGACTAAGTTTGTTATTATCTCATTATAATTTTATAGGTCATTAAGTAGATTAGATATACACATATTATAAATTGATTAAACTAAAATATGTAAAATCATAATTTTTCTGATGTTGTACCTTTTTTTCTAAACTTATACTTAAAAACAATAAATTCTACCTAATAATAAACTTAATATATTTATATATTTCTTAAACTCTGTTTATCAAAAAAATTATGTTTGTGTAATCGTTATCAAACTATAATAATTATTGTAACTTATGCATTAACTATAGTGTTGTGTACCATAAAACGCTGATTCGTAGAAGCTGTATATGCTATCATATTATGTTTTATACCTATAGTATAATATAAAAGCTTATTCTTTTACGTTAACTAATGATAATTTGTTTTGTTTGATACATGTACGTATGTATACTATCTCTAAATTTTTTGTTTCACTGAATAAAATAGTAGTGTTTTTCTTTCTTTTTTTTGTTAGGTTAATTCAATATATAGTTTGGTATCTTGTATTTTATACTATATTGTTGTTTATCAATTGACAAACGATTATTCATGTTTATTTTTCTTTTTAAAAGGATTCGTTTACCTTATTTGATACATTTTTAAAGTGAATTATTAATGTATTCAGAAGTTATGTAATTACATTTGTAAATTATTTTATAATAACGTATATAATTTAAATTTGTAATGGATAAACTTTATTACAACATTATAATGTATTAAAATGTACGTTTAATTAACTTTATTGTGATTAGTTATATATTTATATTGTTTCTAAATTGCTACCGATTACTTTAATAGTTATAATTAAATATATTATTATTAACATAATTAAAGACATACATTATTAAAATGACCATAGAGAATATAGAATACGATGAACAAATATTTAATTACGTATTTTATTAATAAATAATAGTTGTACATTTAAGAACCTTAAAGTATTCTACGATGCATACAAAATACCGAATATTATTTAAAAACAATATTAAAAATAATCAATTGTTAAAATGAACAGTCAAATTAAAAAAAAAAAAAACAATATTTATAACCTTGAATAACTGATAATAGAAATAGGTTATTCGATGTTACAAGAAGGTCTCGTGTATCTATTGAATTATACTCAAATATACCGGTTAAAAGAGAAATTCAATCCAGTAACCATGGGGTTAATCCTACTAAATAGAATTTAAGATTCACAATAATTAAATTATTAAATACACAGTTGTATTTATTTAAGTATTTAGATATAAGTTAACACTAACAATTAAATAAATTTTAATTAATTATAATTATACTAATACTGCAATTCATTACAATGTTATGTGGTTAAAATGTATGCATACTTACATTTATTATTTATAATTCATGACATTCTATCTTTAATCTATATAATATTTCATTATCATGTAATCATAGATATTAATTTTTATAATAAATATTTATATATTTGAAATGTGTTTAAGTTTAAATAATAATCAATTCAATAATGTTCACTTTTTCTTTAATCAAGATCTATTACTAAATACTAAAAACAATAATAATATACTTACATGGGTATAATTATTACGTAGTTTTTTTGATTATATTCCTGATAGATATGTTATTATTATACTTATTATACCTAAATATATATTTTAACTTACTATTTTGATGTTTAAGTAAATTTCATAATTATCTTTGAACAGTCAAATAAAAATATAAAATTCATATTTATATTTGAGACAATATTTTTAAATAGATTAGAAGTTTTTAAGATGCTTTAAAATATTACAAGTCAGTAAAAAATTGCAAATTTTAATATTAAATTACCTACAACATTAATATATTGCACGTCTATTAAAAATACTACAAGATAGTTTTAGAATTATTAATATGTACTTACCCATAACCAAAATAAAAAAATCAAATACTGTAACGATGTTTTAATTTGTTTAAGACAATAATTTCTATGTGTTTGGATTGAATGAGTGCGAACGACTGAATGTTATTTAACGCAACACAGTGCATTGTGTTGGGGAGCCCTTGAATATAGCCAAGGTTGATGAGAAATTTTAATGTTTGTATATTATGTATTCTACAAAAGAAAATTATTTCGACTCGTAATTATATTAAGTAAAAATATAATCAAAAATACAGGATCGTTGAAATAAAAAAAAGATTTAAAAAAAGTAGATGTAATTAGCAATAAAATTAATTAATCAGTTAATTTGTAAGTTCTTCTGAAGTTGTGTTATTGCTATATCTAAATATAATTTTCTGCAAAATTTCAATATTAATATACATTATATTTTAAATATTTATTAATTTATATTTAATAAATTTAATAAAATTACCATAGTTTTTATAAAAGTCGAAAAACCGAGAATATTAGAATAATGCTATCATAATTAGTGTTATTTTGTCCTTTTTAAGACACCTATTTTTTGATAAAAACATTTTTTTTTACAACACATTTTAATATTATCTGTAATCAGTTAGTTACAATATAATCATTTTCTAATTGGAATAGTTTATACCTAATCTATAACTTTGTATTGTCATCTGTTAAATCGAGACTTTTCCAGTTTTGAATAAAGCATCCCTTTGTTCCGGATACATCCAATTTTCATTCAAAAAAAATCTGTCCCAGTTTAAAGATATGTATCAATTTCATCTCCAATAAAAAAATGGTCAACCAAAATATTAGTACATTTTCATGAAATAATTGTTTATAAATAAATTGATAAATATAATTATATTAAATTCGATTGTCGTTGTTATTAAAACGTAGACCTTATAAATTAGTATATTATAGTAAATAGTTTTATATTAGTATAACATATAAATACTTATAGTAGAATTAAAAATCATGTCCTAATAGAATTAAAATAAAGAAAATACAACGCGAGACAAAATAATTTGTATATTCATTGAAATACCCCATAATATTAGTTTAAATTTGGGACAGAACTCTAATGCAAACAATATTTTAATAAAGTATTTCAGATCCGCCAATTCTCCCGCAATCAAACTTCAATAATAATTTATGTTAACATGTCGTATTCTACTAAACACGATAAGTTGTTGATTGACTGGTGAAATTCATTTCAAATTTATTTTTATGGCTTTGTGTCGATACCTATTGGTAAATAAGTTCATTGTTTTCCTGTTCCATACAATTTTTTTTTTTATTACTCACCGCTAATAATTGATAATTTTGTCGATAATAACTCATTGCGATTTGTATCATTAAATTAGTTTTTGCTATACAAACGTATGTCGTAAAGTGTTGACTATTATGTTTGGTATTTTAAATACGAGATAAAATAGTGTGTTAAAACTAGTGATTTACTGTGAAGAAGTGGTATACGACTTTATATTTACACACATATTTATATTATTAGTAGTATATAACTTATGTTATTTTTTAAATTTAGATTAATGTTCTTATACACTTTTATTTTTTATACTAATACTGTATTATCATATTTTGTATGATGGATTAATATTTGTTAATATCATATAAAATAAAAAATGCTAGTAGTGATAAATAAAAAAGAAAAATTGATGTTTTATCTTAAATTTTTATATGATCTTAAATACTTACATATACACAGCATTAGGTATGATGATTTTTAATATGATTCACAATTTTAGTTTTAACCCATTTATTTGGTTTGTTTTAGATACAAAGGGACTCCCGTTATCATTGTATAGTACAGCTATTCATGATTTGACATTTCTTTTATTTGTAAAATAAGTCAAAAATATATGATGTTTTTGTTTAAATAATCTGGAATAATAAAATGTCATAAAAAAGATAGTTTTTTTAACCTATAGCTATATATTTTTAGCTTATAATTTACAAACGGAATATAAAAATTAAAAAATTTCATCACTTATTAAAATTTGAATTTTTTTTATACTCTTTAGTTTTCATATGTTACAATGTTACATACTTAAAATAATAATTAAAGCACAAGAATTACTAACCGATTTTTCCTCTTTCCAATTTATATTTCTGTGAGCGCCCTTGTTGAAGAAGATATTAAAACATCATATTAAAGTTAGAATAGACTAAATAATATATTTATAATAGGTAAGTTATATCATATATTTAAACATATATTACACGTTGTATTTATATACCTAAATGCATAATTATAGAATACTTTAATTTAAAAACGTTATCGAATCAATTTAAGTATTTATAAGTAAAAAATAATTATCACGATTCTCATAAAAAAATATTATTTTAGATTCTAAGCAGAATGATGAATATATAAATTTTATTTAATGATTTGCTTATTTTTTTATTTAGTAATTTTTATTTTTTTTGTAAAAAGGTGTATTATCAAATTTAAGAACAGTAAAATCTAGTGCTTAGATTTTCAATTTTAATATATTTTCAGATAAGAAAGTGTATTTAGTTATCATTTAGGTTTAGGTAGGGAGGAGGATCAATAGTAAAAATTCTTAAGGAAAAATATTAGGCAAAAATTGAAATTTCTACTCAAAATCTTTTATTACGAACATTTTGAATAATAATAAACAATATATACATGTAAATTATAAATTATTATGTATAAATATTAGATAATTTAAAAATGAATAAAATTGATTATATTGAAAAAAATGATATGTTTCGCTTATATAAAAATATTATATATATATATATATATATATATATATATATATATCTTAATTATTGTATGGTGAAGTTTATACGTGGAAACTTTGGAATCTCCAGACGACTCAGCCTAAAATCATTTATATGTTTTGTTTGGATAATATAAATTTAATTTATTTTTTTAGTCAATGCGTTCTTGGTCTTTTAAATTTAAAAAATTTAAATTACAGTAATTCAAATAATTTTTTTTTTTAAGTCAATGCTTCAAGTATACTTATTACTTATTACCATTTTACTTTACATTATTAGATTTCGAGTGGGTAACTATTATGAATGTTTGAGATTCGATTTCAATGATATAACATCATTGTAATCAAAAAATAGCTCTAAGCTAAGACTATATGTATATATTATTAAGTTTATTTTATGATATGCTTTTTTTTTTGCTTTAGTATTCAAAGTCATTTATTTTATTTTTAGTATTACAATAAGACATAGGTTGATATTATTATTTTTTCGAAAACGTTATATAATAATATATTTTGATATAATAATATCATTAGTATTTAATTATTATAACAATATATGTATACCATGTTTCTGAAAAAATCGTAAAACAGTAAAAATAGGTTCGTGTATATATAGATAATATTTTAAAATAATCAAAAATGTAATTGGGTATAGTAAAATAAAATTCATAAATTTTGTATAAATAAAATTTTTTAAATTCTAGCAATAACGTTTTTAAATTATAACATAATAAGTATCATCATTATAATATCGTTAAAATTAGTAAACTTAAATTTGAAGTTAAAATATTTATAAAAAATAATTATTTTTGTATAATAGAAGATTTTGTAGTTTCAATATGAATTACTTATGGAGAGTTTTGAATTACATGTTTAAAACTTATATATAAAAGAAAGTTTTTTATGAATTTGTAACTACACATTATATAGTTGACGAGTTTTGTCATATTGAACTTAAAATCCATAAGTAAAAAAATAGTGCTTATGTATTTTTAATACTTTTATTTAAATAAAAGAATAACTAATGTTTAATGTAAAATTTGCACTAGATTTCCAAGCATTTCTAATCAACAAATAATTTTTAGTTAACATTTCTAAAAAAAAAAAAATTGAAAATTTATCATGCTTATAAATACTTCAAAAATAGTCAAAATATTTTGAAAAGTTAATCTTAAATAGAAAATATTTATATAAATCTGGTGAAAAATTCAAATATCTACAGTTATTCTTTTTTGTGTTAAACTAAAAAAACAAAATCGATTTTATTAAAAATTGGATTTTCATACAAATTTTCGTTTTTCCTTATTTTTTAACTATATTTAACTAGATTCAATTTACTATCAGAAATAATTCCCATTTTTGATATCAAAATATTTTTACTTCCTCAAAATGTGATTGCAGATAAAAAAATAAAATAACACGCATTATTGTAAAATGAAAAAAATCATCGCTTCATTAAAATCTATAAACAATTATGGGAAACTTAATAAATATATAAAATGATTTTTAATCTTGAATATTCAACGAAAATAATAATTCTTGTATTAAATAAGAATATTGTAGATAAGTCTTCATCAAATCACTGCGGTGAGATTTAATCATAAAATATTATAGAATAATTTAATTTAGATCTATCGACATTTAGTCCTCCACAATCTATATTTCACTGGATTATAAAATAATGGTTCATGAGTATACTTGATCAAATTACCTTTATGTATATAATTATATAAAATATCAAAGCTAATATTATATCAGTATTCAGTTGCAAAAATCGATATATAAGTCATATCATATGACTTACATGATATAATATCATCCAGTAAAATATTTCTGATTGATTAAAGTCTACTCGTTTACGTAAGCATTAATTATTTGTTGCCATCGCTTTATCGCAAAATTAAAAGTCAAGAACTTATAAATAATAGTAATAAATTACATTAACAAAATCCAGAATAACTTATCAAATTATGTCTAGACGACAAGTATTACACTTAACATTTACGATCGTTAAGAATTTAAAAACTAGGTTTATCTAATTATTAAGATATATTATAATTTTTTGCTTGACAGTTGTTTGCGTACTATTTAAATATTTATTTACTGAGTCATTATTAAATACTTAGGAGTTAAGTAAATCGTTAAGATTTAACGTTAAGCAATATATCAATAAATCAAATGTTGTACAACATAATTATATGATTATATTATATTAAATAAATTACTTTCACAATGATAACTACTAATACATATAGTAATAATGTTACATATCATTGCTGAATATTGCTACGAATAAATATTAATGATTTTAATAAGTAACAGCATGAGTGTCCAAGTCTTAAATTATAATATTATATTTACAGCCAGTCAAAATATTTAATAATTTACTATGATAACATTATTTTAAATTTAAATGTATTTGTTATCAATGGTTCACAATGGTTATGCACTAGTTTGTTTTTGTCTATCAAAATCGGACAATATCTAAACATTAAGAAAATATATACTTTGCCCGTGATGTATAATCTATTTACAATATATAGGTACTAAATATACACATATACGCAATAATAATCAGCATTAGCTATTGTATAAAATAATATTTTAGTATACATATTTATTTCGTAAGGATAACTTAAATATATAGCTAAATAATTGTGCAAAGACCCAATTATAAAAGTTTGGATGTACAGTAAAAATAATAAACATTCTTGTATTAATTTTTGTATTTTATATTGCTCCTACTGGTTAACCTGTAATTTATAGCTAAAAAGCCTTAAAACAGATTTTATATAGATACCAGATTGAGTTTGAAGTACATTAAAATATTTGTAAGACAATGAATGAATAATTCGATTTGACTAAAATAATATTCTGACTGTAATTACCGTGCTTGTAACTCACAAAATTTGGACCAGTAACAATAATAATTGAAAATCACCGTCATTCTATATTCAGACAAACGTAATTTTATTTTGATTTGAATAAAAAATAAACCATAGCTATGCCGAATTCAAATAAGGTTTAAATGTATGTCAATTAGTCATTATCAGTAAAAACATTTTATTTAATTAAAAATATTGTGCACAATGAAGGTTTCGATGCACACGTTTTTGATTTTATTTTTTCGAGTTATTTTTTTACGCATATAACTGTCACAAATCGTCACAAAAATATCTGAGGTTTGGTTAACTAGAAACAAAAACGAGGGTCATTGTTAAAAACCACACGTTTTATAAGTAAAAGTTAAAAACCACATACTTCATTATTTAGTTAATGAACACACAATACTTAATTATTTTTATGCTTTTATCAATGTAATAGAAAATATGATTTGACATAACTACTTAAAATGATTTAAAGCTTAAAAGTAATAATACACTTGAATTACTACGGATTTTTCGTCTAGTAAAATTAAATATCCAAATAATTATGGTTATACTATCATTAGTTAATTAAATATATATGACATTAAAATGAAATGATACGTGTATTTTATATATTATATATAAAAGTAATTATTTTAAAAATAAAATGTTATAACACTGAACTATATACCTAATAATTGATTAATAGGACTGAATATAAGCTGATATTATTATCAAAAAACCATTTTCATAAGATATGTGTACAATAATAATTTAAGATTTGTTATTTTACCACTGCTAGAAAATACTTAGACTATAAATTATAATAATAAATTATTTCCAAATATTTCAGCTAATTATATGTATTCATAATTCATAAAACACAACATGTTTTATCTATAATATTTCAGTAAATCAAATCTGGTTTAAGCAAAATAAAACGTATATATCATAAATATTTAATCAATTAATTGCGTTATTTTTTTTATACATGGAATTAGTTTAATTTACAATATAGACAAGAACAAATCTACAAATGCAAAAGAAATATATACATTATTTATAGTACATGTATATACTATAAGCAATAGTCATAGGGTTCAAAAAATAATATTAAAAACTGCCAATCATCGTTGATCACATGTTTATTTATATATTTTTACAATATATTATGTAGGTATACTATCACTGCTTTAAATATACTTGCTTCGTCATATTTATCAAAAGTTGTTAATATAAAACAGGGGCATAACTTCACCAAATTTGTCATTAAATCTTGTTTTAAGTTCGGATATCTCTTTTTTTTTTTTTTTAATTAGAAGAACAAAAGACCGCGGCAGCTATGGCCATTGGTCAGATAGTGACTAAAATAAATTACATAGCTACATATTTACATACATTTTTACAATATACAGGTTATATTTCTTTGAATAAGGTAGAATTTTTTAGAAAAATAAATAATTTTTGAGTTGCGGTTGGTTCCGGGCTGAGGATTTCGTGTAAGTGGGTTGCTCCAAGGGTTTCCATACGTTCTTGTTGGTTATTTCTACATTCTGTGAAGATGTGCTTGATGGTAAAAATAAATCAATAAAAGGTAAAAATAAATTATTCTATAAAATTCCTTAGTATTAGTTGTGTCGATATCAGATCGTGCTATCTGACGACCGCATAAAGAAGATATTCTTATTAAATAAAATAAAGAGATACAACTTTTAAACATGTTAAAAATATAAAAATGTATTGGGGGGGGGGTTAGTCCCTTTGTATCCTTCCTTTATACCCAACCTTGTTGTAGGTACTATTGTATCAACCATTGTATAATATAGAAACTACCGGTGTTGGTGAGTTGTGGCCCAGTCCCAAAATAACGTACGATTTGGGGCCCGAGTTTATGAGAGAAACTTACGAATTGCAGCCTGGGTTTATGAGAGGTACGTACGAATTGCGGTCGGTCATACAATAATGTATATTTATTACATATATATACGTGGCAGTGGGATGTAAGATTATTTGAAGCAATTGCTTCATGTCTGAAATAGATGGGTTAGTAGCCAAGTCTGGGTGGGTGTATAATTGTAAGATCTCCACATAAATATCATGAAAAATATTATAATTAATATAATATAATAATATGCTAGTATGTTACCAAGTTACTGTGCCGACATGCCTGTGTTGTAGTTATTTTAGCTCTGTTTTATCAAATCTAACAAAAGATAACAATTTTTTTTAAGTTTAGTTTAAGTATAAATGTATACCACTAATATATTAATTTAAATTTAAAATTGTATTAATAAAATAATATAATAATAATAATACAACCTTAAATAAATATAATATTATAATTTACATTTTTTTAGAATAGTAATTTGCGTTAAATTGTTAGTTATTTTAAGCTTTAGTAAAACATTATCAATTATAAACATTAAAGACTGTTGTAAGAAATTTCATTGTTTTTATTTATTTATAATCTAAATTTTAAAATGTGTGAAAAAATTGATTTTCATTAAGGTAGTCCGTGACGTATCGAAAGTTCTCAAAGTGGTCTGTAGCAGCAAAAAAGTTGGGAATCACTGATCTATATTATATAAAAATATAACTTCCCATATACATGACGAATCTTTCATTTATAGTTATGTATATATAACTTAGGTAATGATTATTACTCGGGCCGTAACTCACCTGTAGCTAAGATATTGTCGGGCTGCAACTAACCTATACCTAAAATATTACCGGGCCGCAATTCACCGGTTATCAACACCGGAAACGACAAGTCGGACCGCAACTTACCCTCAGCCGAAACTACAATTTGTAATTTCAAAATAAATCTTTATATGGTATAATACTATCACAATTTGATTTAAATATTAGATTTAGCTGCATGATATCAAAGTTATGTAATCATTTTCGTGAAACTGCAATGCATTATAAAAATAATAGAATATATATATATAGCCATAAGTACTGTTTATATTATATTGTACGAGTATATAAAAAAAATTATACTATAACTTAAGTACAAAATTTAATCGTATTTTTATTATATAATATAACAAGCCATTAAATCTCTAAATTTGTAAAGAGATGCGTAAAATATGGCAGGATACCACGTGTAGGTAACATAGAGAAAATTATACAATAATATAATACTTAATATAATTATTGGTGTGATTTAATAACGGATGACACAGAAAGAAAGATGTATAGTCAGAGATGGTCTCTGCGTGATTAAACCACAAACGTTATGTTACATACTAACGTAATATTACATTGTTTTTTTTTAATGATCACTCACAAAAATGAAACATGTATAAATGATATATATGTTGTAAGAGTATAGATCGAAGTGGTGGGCTAAAATGGTAAGCGACATAGTAAATCGCAGGTAATTTTGGGCAATAGCGTAACGAAGGAGGTACATTTGAGAGGCGACTAAGAAGTTATTTCAAGTGAGTGTCATCATATTGTGTTTCGTCGGATGCGGTTTATTGCAAACTTTAGTAGATAATTAAAGCTATAATGTTTAGCGATGTTAAGTGGTGATATTGGATAAAAAAATATGATCGCCTCTGATAGTTTTTAAGTTCACTACACTATTGCCTAGGTATTGGGACTTAACATAATCACCGGTATTATAATTTACTACAACTAATCATTATTGCTTGTCATCAGTGTAGTCGTAAGAACTGGCAACCTGTTGTTGTTGCTGATGGTGTTGACCGTATTCTGGTTCCGCGGCCACTTGTTGCACATACTTGTACGAAGGCACGGCTATGTACTTGTACTGAATAGTCGGCTGTTCATATTCTTGCTGCTGAAATTGCTGCTGTTCCTGTTCTTGTTTGAACGAATTCTGTTCATATTTGAGCGCATACTTCAACGAGTTGGTCGGTTCTTCCGCGGCTTCTGGTTCGGTGGTCACCGCCGGCGGTTGAACGTACTTGTACGTGGGCGACGCAGCCAGATACTTGTAGCCCGGTGTGGAAGGCTCTTCGAATTTACCGGATTGCTGTAGGGCAACGGGTGACGGCAGTGATATATACTTGTACGCCACCTGCGGTTGCGTCAGATACTCCTGCTATGAAAAGACAAACATCCAAACTTTAATAATAAATATCAGTATACAAGAGTGCAAAGTTATCCAATCTTTCATTGCGAAGATAAATAATTTATATCTATACAAATCATCTTAATATTACAATCAGGTCCTACATGCGTTTCCACCATATTTGTGTGTAAAACATAACAAAAACAATGATCAATAAAAATATTTGATAAAAAAATGTCTGACAAAATATCCCGAAACCAAAATATCAAAAATTCAAAAGCCAACTTTTATGAAAAAAGTTGGTAGTAATAGTTTATCTTAAACATTTATGTGCTGTTCAGTTTTTTGATATAATAAATAATGTCACAAGTTAACCGTTTTTACTTTAATATACTTTAATCCATTATTTATTTTTAACTTAAAATGCTAGAATTTCTTCAAAATGTAATTATTCAATTTATTATTACCATTTACCAATACTCATTTGTTTTAGCCTGCGACAAAATAATGAAATAGAAAGAGTGATATATTTTTTTGTAAGTTATAATATAATTATAATTAATTATATTTATGTATTATTTAAAAATTTAAACTATTATTTTATAGTATGTATTTTTGAATTATAGATTTTATTAGAAAATTCAAAAATAATTATATAGTTTGATATTTAATATCCATAATGTTATTATAACATATATATATTAAATGGAAATAATTTACATATAGAATGTTATTAATTATTACTAAGCAGCTAATTTAAATAATTTAAAAATATGCTAAATAATGTTTTAAATTCTGAGCGGAACGATGAATGTATTGATTTTACAATGATGAATGTTTTTTTTTTTTTTTGTACATGCGAAAGTCTAATACATTATTTAAATTTTTCATTTATGTGTCATACAAAGTATTTTTTTTTATTTTAGAAAATTTACTATCTGTATCTCATAACACAATAAGTAAAAAAGATGACAGATAACACTACATACATAATAAAAATATCACATGAAATATAAGATGAGGGAAATCATCCAGCGATGGTACCCTCCAAACAAAGTATTTATAACTTAACTTTTCCTCACAACTTCACAAAATTTTGATCAATAAATATAAACAGCAATCAGTCTATATGTTTACTATTATTTTTATTTTTTATAATGATTGCTATTATTATATAATTACGTGATTATTGTACCATAATTTGTACATTCTATTTAATGAATTCTCAAAAAATGGAATTCGTCATAAAATATTACTTAGTTGGCTATTTCTTGTTTCCATATACAATTTAAGATAACATATTGTATATTTAAATAAAGTTTTATAATTCATAGTATGTACTAATAAAAATTTAAGTTACACGATAATAAGAAATTTTAAATTATTTTAACCGTGACTCAGTAATTGGAACTTTTTAATTGGAAAATATTAAATATAATTGGAAATCATTATTTATAGTGATAAATGGAAAGCATACAAAATATATTTAAATCATAATGGATTTATTTTTATTTTTATTATCATTAATTTAATATCTTGATATAATGATTACTGATAATAGTGATAACATATATTGTAATACATTTGTTTTAATAATAATAGATGAAAGTAATTTATAATATTATAAAGAAAAGAAAATTTGTAATATTAATAATATAACAAGTAATAACAGTTATCTAATAAGAATATATTAACACTTTGATGTCTTCTTTTAGATTCTGAGCGATGTGTTTATTAATTTTACAATGATGTGTGTGCATGTATGTATGTGCTTATGCATGTTCACACGTTTTATTATAGAAAACATACTTTGATCTTTAGGCTAAAATTATTTTAATTTTATTGTAGTTCTTAGGAAGACAAAATTGAAATTTACAGTTAACAATTTACAGTAAAATAATTGAAAAAAAAACAAACAAAAAGAAGAAAAGAAAATAAAAATGAGAATTTTTACGTAAAATCAGTTTTTAAAAGAAACAATTTTATTTTTTAGTGTAATTCCAAAATAAACAACCATGAAACATGACATTTCCATTAAATAGTCATATTTAAATTTAATAGACTTAGTATCATTTTCAAAATAATTTAATTCTTTTTGTACATTTTATATAACTACATTTTGGACGTTTTTTTATTTTATTTTACGATTTATGAGTGATATAATTTTAGTTCGTAAGTCAATTAAACACCTTGACAGTTTAATACAAGGTTCCTTATAATTAAAACATAAGTCATAATTTTTCATTATAGAAGAGCATATATTTTTAATTACATATAATTTAATGTACCGGTTATCATACGAATCAAATTGAGCTATAATTAAACAGTCAGAAAGTTTCAAAATATAATAACTTTTATAATGAACTTGGATCTTTACATCGAAAGTTAATATCCAGTCAACGATCTTGTGTATTACTGTATCAATTAAAACTATGAACTCATTAATATATTTTGTACGTAATCGTCCGCGTAATCAGTTTATACAAAACTATAGCATAAATTATAAATTTTAGAGAGGTGTGTAATGGGAAGTCATTAGCAAAAGAAATAATTGCTCGCTAATAACAATGCACATAATAACAATATACACATATACGTTCGTCAATGTCACAATGTAATGATAAATACAATATATTATTATATAGTTGTCCACCGTGTTTGATACCGCCAAAAGGTTTTTTTCAAATTATAACAATCACCTAGTCAAGTTTCTATATTTATTTTAAATTTAAAAACATCATCCAGGTTAATGTTGTTTAACATTGACAGAAGACTAGAACCAGTATACAATCAATGGAAAAAATCAATTAATAAATTTTAACATTTTTGAAACAAAATATAATTTTTTATTTTAATTTTGAAATAAGAGTATAGAAAATTTTATTATAAAGTCCAAATTATCTTATAATATAAAACAATTAACATTAACTACGTGAATAAACTTGATCATCAAATAAATAATTTACGAATATCAGACTCCAAACGAAAATATTGAAAGAAACATATACTTTGAAAACCCTATAGACTAATAGTGTAAATACCTATAGGTATACGAAAAATCCAAGTACGTATATTATACATTGTGATCCACCAAACATGCTCACCCCTTTTTTTTCCAATAACGCAATTATCTAAATTCTGACGTTTGCAGAACATGAATATAATTACTAACATTTTCAAATAATTTTATGATTCATAACTTTCATAACTTCCAAGCTTATTATCATGGACCTGTTAAATAACTCAAAAACAACTAGTTCAAATTTTGATTTTAATATGACAACGTTTTCAAAAAAATTTTCCACATAATAATTTATTGTAATTTGTAAATTATGGGGTTTTATTATGAAAAACAAAAGTTCGTATCATCTAGGATACTCTTTAAGTAGTAAAATAAATCATAAAAATTGAAAATATGGTTTTTAAAGATATATAATAATTCTAAAAATCATAATTTGAATAAATGTATTATTAAAGAACAAATATATTATGGTGAGCATTCATGGTGAATCACCCTGTTACCTACTGTTGTATTTACTCGCTCATTGAATGCCTATAAATTTAATATAACTGTACGAAATATTATCTCCACGAATTATTATATTTAGGTCTGTCTATATGTATTGGTTGATCGTATTTATAATAGGTAAATATTATAATAATACATAATAGCTGGTGCTCTCCCGTCGGCGTAGCGTGTGTCTAATATATACGATCGAGTCCGATAACCGAACCTTCGAGGCTATATATATATATATACGGAATAATCTCACGGGCGCGTTTGTCGAACTTGGAAAGTGAACGAGTTGAAAAAAAAACAATCGTAATGCGGTGGCGAGTTTAACGACTTCGCGTCTCCTCGCGCAGCCAAACTTATGCAACTCGCAGGAGAAAGGCGTCCGTTTCGTGCGCAAGAGTATACACGACGGTACGTATATTTGTGTTTATTTGTATGGGTAATGGGTGTAATATTATTATATGTGTATCTGCGTGCGGTGGATATACACACGTATAACCGTATATATATATATATACTTCCTACTTCATGTGTATGTATATACGCCGACGGCGTTCCGCGGCCGTATACAGGGAGGACATAATTATATTATTTATATATATATAATATATTTTATGCGCATTACAAAACCATCGCATTTATGATATTATTATGCATACATAATACGTATATAACGATATTTTATTATGCCATATTATGTGCCGAGAATTTCAATATTTTTATACTACCGCCTATTGTCTAATAAATAAATTTATTCGTACTCGTGCGGCTCAAATACCGTACGCGGAGTCATATACATAATATTTATAATACGCACAATACGATTACAATGATAATACTCCGAATAACAATTTAATTTAAGTCGACAAACGGGTTAGGTTACATAACAGCGTACGCCTCTGCTCATCTCATCGACATAATATCGTGTTTTTGAATAGTTATTTTATTTATATTTTTTTTCGTATTGATAGAGACGTGTTTAATGTCAACATCATTGTTATAGGTACTCACTTTATATGGCGTCGCGTACTTAGTAGGCGCTGCCGGCGGGTGTTGCACTTTGACGTGCGTTGTCGATATGGTGGCGTACGATGTGGCAGGTGGTGGTCCGTGATGGTGTTCATGGAGATGTCCGTCGAAGTGATCGTCCTCTTGATAGACTGGAGAGGCTGCTGACGATCTTGCGTACAGGACGCACGCGGCCAAAAATACCTGTGAACCGCAAAACGCATTATATTACAATAATATACTATTAAGTATTAGCTGACTTTAACAATAACAATCGCGCGCGGTATATACAGCTACACGTCATGGATAATCATTAGTCAAGTTGATTGGATAACGAATAGTGGATCTAGTTTTAGTGGACAAACGGTGTGTTGGTATATTATGGTAATATGTTATATGTACGTATACGTAGAATACAGTGTTTGGTAACACGAGTGAAAATTATTACTGTATGCGAAATCATACTATTTGGATAGTACCTAATTTATGTAATCTTAACGGTAATAACTTAAATGGAGTTTGTTTGAAAGAGATTTACTAAACACTAGTAAAACGTTATGAGTTGTGACAAATTCTAAAGTATTGCGTTTGAGCACGTATTAGGTTAGGTTAGCCTTAGACGCAGCGAAACGTTGTTGTCGATATATATCTATCAACCAAATTTAATCTCAGCTAGTTGGTAGCCCAACTCGACCTAAATTAATGCATGGTCGGGACGCTATCAATTTTTCAATTATTATTAACGGTTATTGATACTTTAAAAATGCTATATCCTATTTGCGCGTATTTAAGTCGTTTGTCGTTGGTGAGTTGAACGACTGAAATCTTTTAAATTATTGATACACAAATAGATACAGTGTTATAAAAACATGCTCATTCAACATTCATAGGTACGTAGTTTAGTGGTAACAGAAAACACATTATTACGACAATAATCCTCTTAAACATTTCCACTTAATATTAACGCATAGTTATCGCAATAAATTTGTGATAAAATAAACAGTTTGTGATGATATTGGAAAATCAAGTGAGCTACTCAAGTGAATATAATATATTATACTATCGGATTAAAATTAATCTATCTATCATTTTTCGTTTTGTTTCAATTGAAATATGTAACACAAACAATGCACTTACAATGAATAATTTTGTGAATTTTCACCTTTTATTTCTGAACATATATTTGATGTAAAGACAAAAACTGGAGATAGATTCGACGAAATGATTAAAAGTCAATGTAAATCCAATACTGTTAAAATTGGTGTTCATACTTATGTGTTTACATAAAAAATATGTCCAAAAATAAAAAAAGTTAGTCATGGTTGCAAATCATAAAAGTAATTACTATAATTCTGTTCGTATAAGTATTTGATTTTAAGATTTATTTTTATTTTTTAAATATATTTGTAAACATTTCTATATGTTATGTTTATACTAATTATAGAAGTAATATTATGTATGAGCTATAACCAATGACAGTCATCTAAATAAACAAAATAAATATTCGATTTTTGGAAGCTAAAACTAAATTCACGTACGAGTCATTCAATAGCAACTTATAGGAGTTGAAATAATAAATTAATAATTATGCTTTGACTAATGAGCCGATAATCATGTCCGCAAGATTAAAAAAAAAAATAATTAGTTTAAAAAAATCTATACTGCGCGTGGTCTTATCGTTTTGCAAATTTGTACTCACCAAGTGTCTTGTGCCAACCATGGTTATATGGTTACGGAGGTGTCTATGTATAGATATCTTTATGGTACTGTTGGTCAGCGATCGTCGTTACAGTCTTCTGAAGCAGTGCGTATACCACAATATCGGTGGAGACGAGAAACGACGCGATACGTGCGGCTTTGGTGCAATGTGTTAGCGATGCGATCGGGTTATAAGTGCGCCGGTGAGAGGTGAAGTTTTGACGTCGGAACAGAGTCGGCCTGAGGTTTTTATATGGACCACGGCAGTCGATGCTTCCCCCGGATTGCCGTTGTTGCTTTTACAGCCTCCACTGTTACGTCATGGTGGTGCGATAACTTCGGGATGCACGACCGCCAACGGTCCCGGCAGCGATACGTTTCCTTCCACACGAATAATGGTGCGTGAACTTGAGAGCGGACGTCGCCATCCGCTGATCGTTTCACCTGACCGGCTGATGACCTAGAACTGCTCTGTTATGCAATTTCAAGTCTTGGAGAACCCATCGGTTTTCGTCATCATCATTTTTTAGTCGACCTAAAGTCGTACACACACACACACACACACACACATACACAATGGAAGTTACGAGATTATTATAATAATCTTACAAAACGAGATTACTGTTTAGATGGTATATTTACGTATAATATTTTACGATCTTATCTTTCTCAACAGTTATTATTTTATTACTATTATTATGATATGATGTACATTATCCAAAGATATTGTATTATACTGCGTCTAGCTTTTACCGTGATCTCTTGCACCTTACAATTTTACATGAATCATAGATATTATAAATATTGTAAAAAGAAATTACAGTGTACCCAGAATTATAACTTTCTTAGTATAAGACCCTTTCAAAATGAATAAATAAAAAAAATCAATAATATTGTATACATTTTGGGGAATTGTTTAGACTAAATAATATTTCATAGAATTTTCTCATTTTCTCATTAGCATTTTAACTCGAATAATTTTACTATAATACTTCAAACTGAACTATCAGTAGATACTATTTTATTATTGCTTGGAAGTATAATTTACTTTATTTAAACATTTTTAATTGTATATTAGCTTATGATGATTGGCAATCTATACCTCTATATTTCTATACTATTTTATAAAAAGATAAAGTTTGTGAGGTTGTAGTGGATAATCTCTGGATCAACTGAACCGATTTTGAAAATTATTTTACCAATAAAAAGCCACATTATTTTTGAGTGTCATAGACATAAATTTTGTCTGATAAAATTAGTTAATAATAAGTAATTAAATAAATGTGTAAATTGTATACCTAAGTCCGGCGCGGCGGCCCGTTAGTTTCCAGCTACCTGTAATCTTACCTTTTTGTTCGTCAAATTACGTGTTTGATATCTGCTTGTAGATATCAGTGGTTTCGAGAAATTCATCAATAAAAATAATCTCGCACATCACGTGTACATGAGCATGTCCTAAAGCTCAAACAATAAAATACATACCGTTTAATATATATATATAATGTATAAATGTGAAAATAAAAATCTTTATCACTCATCCGATTATCTTGATTTTTTTTTAATAAAAGAATATTATGGACCAAGTTTTAGGCTTAATATCAATGCTTTAAGTTAATTAAGTAATTTTTCTTTATAAATGTTTATTTTTTAATAGCATACGACGTAGCGCGGAAAAAAACACAAAGTTTAGAAGTGTTATGGCCGATTGCGATGAAACTTTAGGATATTGTTCAAAAACCGAGATTCGCCAATAAAATGCAGTATTTTGTATTTTATTTAATTTTTTTTATTTTTTCAGTATTTTTAGTATTTTATTTTGCTTACCTGATAATATACTGCTCGCATAATCATAAGCGAGTCTTACGGGCAACGCCAAGTGGAATGGCTTTAATAATATAATATAAATTATAATCGAACGTGTTCTGACTGACTTACTAACTGATGATAAATATGGAGCCTGAACAATCATAGCTTTAGGCTTGCTCTTTTCATGGTTAGTGTGCAATAAAAAAGCATTTTAACGAAATTCGTATTTTAAAGTGATGTGCTTGCACAAATTTTTTGAGATTCAAGATGGTCAATAAAAATGTTTAAGTTTTGAACACAATATTACACCGAATATTAATAATTACAAATTAAACAAAGTTTGGATCATATTATAATATAAAGTTGGTATTTTTAACGGGCAATAAAGTGCATGGAGTCAAATAATAGGTATTATGTACAATATATAAATGAATATTATATGTTATGTATAAAAATAGGTTAGTGGTAGGTTAGGTTATTATATTAATAAATATAAAAATTGTTTTATTGATTAAATAAATGTAAAAATGTAATGCATTTCCAGGTTATCCAGGGCGCATATCTACTCAACGAAGACGTCTGCGTTATAATCATATCCAAATGTTTTATAATGCGTTCGTCATAGTAATACTAATAATACCGACAATATTCAGATAGGTTAAACTGCTATCCATTTGCCAATTTTATTGGTATAATAGCTTCGTATAATCATCGAAAATACTTGACTTATATTATGTTATGATATTTAATTCAATAGTTGTTTACCAAACATCGTATCATACTGCAAATTACGAATTATATTCTATACTATTCAATATCAATATTACACAAGTAATATTATATAAATATATAATATGATTTCAAAATAAAGGTCGTAGAAGCACGTATAAAACTGTCTATTTTTACATTTTACCACAAATCAGTGAATAATATAGTAAGGTCTTAACAACTTATGCTTTCTATATTGATGCTCCACAAAGCCCGGCGCATTATTTCAAGAAATCAGCTGACCAATAAAAAAAAACCGCAGATGATCCATTTTTCGTGAGCACCTACCTATAGTAATCAATACATGGTTAGTGGTAGATTAGTGGTTTAGTTCATGATTAATTTCCAAGTTTAGTTTTATAATCTTGCTGGATTTCGTAAGCACATTTTTTTGATATCGACTATTTTTAAACGTATTCGAGTGTAAATTTCAAAATAAAGTTCTATAAGCCAGCAATCCTCAGTAGGATCATCAATATTACAAAAATGGTTTTCACCGAACGATTCAAGACCAAACCGTTTTTGTGTAGCTGTTCGTATATATACTACAGTGAAATCACCCCTAACGGATATTTTCATATAGCGAATTTTTTTTTCAAGACAAACTGCAAACTGAAACCTCTAAATAGCAGACATCTCTGTGTAACAGACAAAATTTTAACGACCAAGAGCAGGAAAAGCGCTAGCAAAATTTTAACGAATTAAACGTATATTTATGCTAATTTAGTTATTACCCAGTGAAATAAATACATTTGAAATACGTGCTTAGGAATGACATTTTATTAAAAATTAAAAGTAGAAACTAACCACCAAGCTTGAAAATAGAGATAGAAAAAACGTACATATTATTTTCATTGTTACCTAACAAAACTCATATGATTATATGAGTTACATAAAATTAGTGATAACGATTGTAATATTTAAATACAATAACAACAAATAATAATGCTTTTTTCAATCTATCTTCGCTCTGAATGGTTCTTCGATTGTAATGTTTAAGAACACATCATAATTGAAAACATAATAATATAGTTTGTTTCAGATTTATGTTCATACCAGTGAGACAAAATTTTAAAATATATTTTTTATATCGAGTGGGCGAGTAATACATAATATAATGACACACGTGCCTGTAGTTTATTGATGAGTTGGTTTATTTCCAGTGGAAAGTGTATTTCAATTTATAAATATCTGTAGTCATTTATTCATAATATTTAAAACCACATTGAAGTCATATGAATAGTTCCTGTTATATTTATCAACCTACTTTCGAATTCTATTTCATATTGTATAATATACAATAAACTAATGTAATATCGCTTCCATATGAATTAACTATTATATATCTAAATGTTTATATACGTCATCGTTAATAAAACAGTCTTGTTTTGGATGATTTAATCTGAATGATAAAAATACTAATAATAATACTGTCCTTCAATTTTAATCGATTTATAATCATCTGGGAATTTGTACGCTAATAGCAATTTTATTTTTTTGTTATAAAAAACATATGTGAGACAAATTATATAACAATTTAAAAACATAAATAATTACTTAACTTTTGTTTAGAATTCCATGCCTAAATAGCTTATTGATTTTATTGCCAGAAAGTTATTTGATGTTATAAAATACGCATTTCAACATGTCATATTATTATAAGATCGGTTGCAGTATGAATAATATTACAATTATTATCTAATAATATTATCAATGTTAAAATAACATAAATGTTACTTGTATATTAAAAAATTAGTTGTTATTTATAAATTATAAAATATACCTATAATAAAATATTTTATTACATAATATGAATGACCGTATTTATACATCTGATTCATAATTTAAATTTACTTGAATCAGATTATTTTTAGATTTTGACCAATTCTAGGAATTTTAGTGGTTTTACGTTAACAAAAAATAATAATATTTCAAAAGTTCCACATAACATAAATTTAATTTACAATAAATTGGTACTCTTTAAGTGACAGAATTATAACAGAAATAGAAGGAATTTTTTGTTCTTAAAAACAATGACAAGTGTATTGTACATAAACCAAATCCAAATTATACTCTTATTTCTTATTAAATATGCAATTTTAAAAACAATAAAGTTCCTGACATTGTTAGGCTTTTGGGTAGCGTTCGGGTCATATTTTGCGCTTATGGGCTACAGCCCTTATTTGTTGTTAGCTATTCCATTGTCACAATAACAATTATTCGTATAATTGTTATACTTAAATTAACTTATTATGTGTTATTAATCACTATTAAACTAGTATTACAATATGATAAATTGTTCTTAAGCGTTGACAGTGTTGACACCTTATTACTTTGTAGGTACATACGTATACATAATACAACATTATTGGCTTTTTGCCATGATAAACATTGAACAGCGATGCTAGTTATTATTTAATATTTTATCTATTTAATTTAATTCAATTTTTAGTCAACTTGAAAATAGATGTCAATATTTACAAAGAAAAATCGTAGTTTATTACTTTTATATTTCTTTTTACATTAATAATAATTTGAGTAACTAATATTATGTATGTACGATATACCGAAATTTATGCTTAAAATTTTAAGAATTTGATATTTTAAATTTAATGTTGAAAAATGTTAAGCCTTGTATATTTCATAAGTAAAATTTTAAATAGGTAAATGAAAACATAGTTTACTCAATTCATTTTTTAATAAAAGTTAAGACCTTTATAATATAAAAAAAAGTAATAAAATAATACAAGGAGGTATCAATATAATAATATTTTTATAATTTCTTAAAATTCTTTATTAAGTGTTTTACACATGTTTTAATTTATTAAACCAACAAGCACATGAATAACTGTGTCATATAGTTAAATACTTAATCATTTTAACAGATGCTACTTATGATATAATATGTTTACAATCTTCACGTGTAGGTACATTTTTATATGTTTTCAAGATTTTTTTTTTGAATAACACGTTTAGTATGAACTATATTTTTATTTATGTACGAATATTTATAATGTCTTTGATAAATTAACAGATCTAATTTTCCAAATTTTCGCAAATCTTTAAAATTTTTAAAATTATATTTTTAGTTGCCAGCTTAATTACAATACTTTTTATTAATTTATTGTCCAATACCTATTTAGAGAAGGGTAGTTGGTACGATGTATTATATTAACAAAAATATAAATACCTTCCCAGAAAATACTCTCAAACATTTTAGAATTATTTAATTTTGAAACTGTTTTTTTATCTGAAAGAAAAGACTTATTTTTAAAATCCATATTAAACTATAATTTTTATATTATTTAAAAGAATGGTATAAAATAATTAATAAAAAATATTTAAAATTATCTTTTTTTTATAAGCACATTATAAAGTTTGGGATTAAAATATTAAAAAACGGTTTTGATCGGGCTGTAGAATATTTTACACTACTTATAAAAACATTTTCAATTAATAACGAGTAAAATGTAACCACTACTAAATTGGATTTGTTATAAAATTCCATGACAACTGCACAACTATACTCAATATGTAGACAAAATATTTTATCAAATTATTAGTACTGCGCACAATCCTTGCACAGCAACTGTGTTATTATTAAATGTTGCGTAATTATGCATAATCGAAAATATAGATGAATGTCATTGTCTAAGCTCCTAGTCGTAATATCAATTAATTCCGCTTCACTCGAATACCAATTCCTTTCCACATAATATTATTCTTCATAATATATTATTATAAAAGTACAATATATCATAATCACATTATTATACTTTTGTGTGTTCAATGCGAACATAATATTATTTAAACGGGTCATCGGGCCTATGAAGTAAGCCAAATGAACACTATAAACCAACCGTTCTTTTCGTTAACGTTTGTCCTATGTTGGCAAACACCAAAATTATTATCACGCCACGATTATTTGTGGACAAAACACAAATCTGGATTTTTGGGTATATAATAATATCATGTACGCAGTCTTCTGACCCGTAGACAGTCGAGCTTAAAGAAAGCAATAATTTATTTGTCGTGAGCGCCAATGTTCAGTCATAATAACGGCGAATGTCACGTTTTGAACTCATTTAGTTACCACATTGTTAGGTCAACATAATAATGAAACAGGATCACGTAAAATTCGCCCTCAACCGTTAAACGATCACGAATGTCTATTTCCGATGATGGAATAGTTGCGTAGGTGTATTTAGTTTAGGAACAACATTTAATAATCTGTTCTCCTCTCTGGAGAAAAAAAACTATAAAAAAACAGATGATTTTGAAAATTTTATTTTTTTCTTCAAACTCATTAATTTGTTGATTCATTAAATGTGATATAAGCTAAACCATTCATAAAAAGATGCAGTATTATATAAAAAAAAAACTATTTTCTTTCACCATCTCGATTATACTATAACAATTAAGATAGATATTGTATTTAAGGTAATAATATATCTCGTAATAATAATTCTTTGTCACTTTTATTTTACTTGTACCTAATGATAAATTAATTAAATACGAATTGTTCTATTTTTAATTTAATGTTTAATTATTCTTTTGTATATTACATAATATAATACATAAATTATAAATAATTTATACTATATACAATAAAATAACTATAATTTAAGGTTCCAGACAATAAATTAAGTGTGGCCCAAGTTTTCGGTATCTACTCGTCAGTCGTCTCTTATTACAAACTAGTGGAAGTTACTATCAACAGTTAAATTATCTATAATAAAAATAGTCATAGCCATCATATTCAAATTATGGTTTTTATCATTTTTAAAATGTTAAGCTAACTACCTTATCGGGCTTTCCTACTCGTCTCTTCACTTCATGTATGCAAATGCTGTCTATTGAACTATCGGAACTATTTATCCATAACGTTATCAATAGATCTTTATAAATTGTAGAACATGTAAATTACAACACAATAATATATATTTTAAAGTATGTTTGATAATATGATGATAAACTACGTAACTATATACACGATTAAATTAAAAATATCTCATGAAAGAAAAAATGAAATCAATAACCTATTACATATTTGTATTGTCTCATAGCATTATAACTATAGTAATATATATATTTTTTTTTTTAAAAATAAATTATTATTATTAGTATTTAAACAATTAAAATTGATCGGTATTTTAATTAATATAATATTATGATAATATACAAAAATAAAGGAAATATTGCTGTTTTGGTTGCCAAGTAGAATTTTAAATATACAATGTTTAAATAGTTTTAAGACTTTAAATCTATAATGAAGACCACATTTTAAAATTTTTTTATTATAATTTTGAGGAAAAATTGTATACTTACGTACTAACTCAGTACTTTCAAACACAATTATATACAGTTCAGTATATTATTGGATGTTTTTGTCTTTAGTTATTGCATGATATTCTATATAATATAATCTTTGACACGTAATTTAAGGTTTCAAACTTTTTAACACACTTTATAATAATAACATTATTTATTTTTATTTTAAATATAGATTTTTTTTGGGGATAGGCGAGAGTAATGAAAAAAACAGTGCTGTTGACACTTTCTAAAACATATTGTACGTAGATTACTATGTTTAAACAAAAATGTTTAATACTGAATGAGTTTCTTTATATTGAGTTATTTTTGTGATTTTTATTTACTATTTTAAAACTATTTTGGAATTGGTATCGTAGTTATTAAATTTTCAAATTGCCACAAAATTGTCCACTGTTTTTTTTTTAAATAATAATACATCGATTTAATTATTTGTTGGTGATACACAAAATATAATATAAGCACTATATAAATTTAATAAACTTATTCTGATCTAACTTAGTAGACTACCCTTCCATCCTTCAGTTACACTAATTCCTTCTTCATTTATTTTTTCTCATCTAACTAAATATTAAATTTTGTTCTAATTCGTCTTATGCGAATCGATAATGAACATCTCAACTTCAATTAAACTTAATCTAATTCATCAAGTGGGGTTTTATCACTATTTTTACTTAAGATTGCTAATTTTACTTACATACTTTATTTGTAATTATGTTATTTAACTTTCAACTGTATATAGGTAAGTAAATAGTTTTATTGTTTCTGGGCCTTGGCCTATTTCGTATTAAAAATACAACTAAAACTAAAATAAACATATTGCTAAAAATGTTTGCACCGAAACATCTACCATTAAAACTACAAGATTTAAGAATACACTTTTGATGATAGTATTAATGTATCAATAATCTCTATGACGTCGTACCTGATCATTTTTTTGTGTCTGTGGAATACTTTTTATATGAGAATAACAAATGCGTACATTGATTTAAAAACTTAGCATTGATCATTTAATAACAGTACATAATTAATTTTGTTTTAATATGATTTAATTTCTTTTAAAATTTTACTATATCATGTACATTGATTATATGTTAATAATATATTCAACATATTTTATAATATTATACAGAAATCATAATATTTTTTTTTACCTATTTTCAGATTTTTTAGATTTAAATTAAATACGAGTAAGTATTCATAAGTATGTTATTAAAATATAAATTAAAACAATAGTTATATGAGTAATAGTCTAAGACTTAAGTAGTATTGTTAAAATGTTACAGTCTGTTTACAGTACCTTAAGATCTTAGTGCCAATAACCACTTACATTTTTTACTAGTAAGATTTCATATGTTTTTTTTTTAAATAATTTAAATACCAGCTCAAAAAATTTGGCAGCTGCTTAAACTGCAGTATTATAATGCTATCTATTAATATAATATAAGTGTCTCTAATTTAAATTATTAAATCATAAGACGTCAATGTTCAATATTAGACAAAAATAATAAATACATTTAAAATCATGCACTTGGTATTTCTTAACATTTATTATAAAGTAATATATACAACATTTTCTAGTAATAATTAATGTTTAAACACGTATATAATTTTTTATAGACATATTACAATTTATATTGTTTTATCTAGATATATTTTTTCATTCCTATTTCAAATTATTAAAACAGTAACGATTGTATTTTTATAATTGCCATAACGCATAATCTTACACAATCCATATTTTCATTGTATGAATATAATATATGATACTTAAATATTGTTGACCTAAATATTTAACTCATGTGAGTACAGCAAAAGGTTATTTAAATTATGTAATTTCTCGGCTTTTAATAGTTATTTTATGTAATAATAGATTTACCCTATTTGAAAGTTGAAAAAATCTTCATATAATAGCCTAATATAGGCTATATTATGTATAATATCATAATAGTGTTGTTGAATTAATTTAATATTATGATAGTATAATTGTCTTTATAAAATGTAATAGTGTATACAATGTGATATTTTTATAATATAAGGCACTGATTTTCTCATACATTTTACTTTTATTTTCTAATATAAACTATAAAAATAGCTATACTACATTCTATAAAACACGATGTTTGCATTTTTCTTTTAACATATTTCATCAAACATTAAACAGATAAATTATGAATTGTACATTTTTTAGCAATTTAAGTTAACAATTGGTATTTAGTGAATAATAATGCAATACAAACTTCAGAGATATTCATTGTCAGAGATCTCGATACATAACAAATTGTAAATAATAAAGTCATCTTTCAATATTTATTTTATCAAAAGTTCCAACAATTTTGATTTGGAAACATTAATATGAAATTATAGTCAAAACTTTAAAAAATCATATTTTCTTTTAAACAAAATATGATAACCCATCTCACTGTAGAAAATTTAACTAATCTAAGCCTCTATAAAGAAAACAAATTTAAGTAATACAATACACATTTTTTTTTTTAATTTATGTAAATTTAAGGGCTATTAATAAAAATTAATATAAACTAAGTATATACTACTGTATATGTCTATAATATTTTTATTACATAAAAGTGTTACGATTATCGTTGCTATAACCATGTCGATTATTTTTACTAACAATATTATTATTATTATAATATTTCTGAATTATTAGTTATGTATTTATAAATTTATATGTATATTTAATACATTAACCATGCCATATCCAACTTAATATATCTACGTGACTATTGAATTGTTTGTTAACCTTATTTAGTTTATTATTTAAAAATCTGATCAGAGCAATGATACGTAGGTACTTTTTTATTAGAAGAAATACTTCAATTTTTGATATTGATAGCAAAATGGATCTAGTTTATTAAATTCCTAGGAATATCTAAAGTAAAAAAAATAAAATATTACTGAAATATTTAAAGAATTATGCAAAATAAGTATTCAACTGGATAGATTTTTTTTTTGTTATAATTGAAAATAAATAACCGTAAACACTTCAAATTATCACCGAAAAAATATTATTTTTGAATTTTCCAGATATGATATAATTTCCAAAATATTTTGACTAATTATAGTTAGGTATTATATAGTTTTTACGATTTATGTATGATAATTCGTTTTGAATCAAATTCAAGGTTATCCGGCCATATAACTTAAAATCATAAACACAGTGTATCTATATGACATAATATTACAATAATAATCAAATAAATAATATAACGCCTGCATGTTATGTTTAAAAAAAAAAACTAGTTCAATTTTGCTGTTCTCCTAGATATTAGAAAAATAAATGTTTCATATTATTTATATATATAAAATATGAAATCTCCTTAGAAAAAGAGGTTAGGAATTATGACACATTGTTTCCGTTCACAATTGTTTTTCGTGTGCAATAATGTATTCATAATTAAATTAAAATTTAACAGATTCATCACAATGATCCACTTAATGATGTGCAACTGTCAAAAATCGAAACCTACTATACACTAGAGTGACTTTTAACTTTTCATTCATTAGTACCTACAATATGTTTGTATTATAGATATGTAATTAAAATTTACAATTTATAGCTCTGAGCAACAAGTCGTCAAAGCGATATTAAGATTAATTAAAATGGAATAAATTAATTTTCTTATGGTCATTTTAATATAATAGGTGTATAATATAAAGTATAAACAAGTTGATTTATTGAATAATTTCTATTTGTGATTATAAGTTGTTAAATACGGTTAAATACTGTTAGCAGCGTTAGTTATGGTGCAATTCGATTTGCTTCAGGAATATTATATATAATACCTACGTATTAAATTTATATAATACCAACAATTATTTCAAATACATATAGCTAACATGGTTCATGGATTAAGAGTAAGTAGTAATAATTATAATATAAGCATCTTGTACATAGGAAAATTATGATCGTGTTTTACGAAAACTTATAATAATAACCCGTGTATTCGAAACAAACTCATATGTCTGTAAATAATAAATTCGGAAAATGATTATACATTGTTTGTTTTAAGATATTATACTTTGTATAAGATGTCTTTATAATATATTTGTAATTTTATCAAAGTATTAACAAAATTATTATTATAAACAAACGTGTTTATTTAGTGGTCTGGTTTTTTAATTCTCGGGCGTTACATATTATTTTTAATTACATCGTATAATATCAATACATAATAACATTAATAAAATATTATATTTGAATGGAAATAATCCGGTTTAAAAATTATAAAAATATTACTAGTCACTGTAACGGTTTTACGGATCTCAGATCAATATAATATAGCAATATAGATTTAGATGTTTTTTCATAGCTAAGTATGATTACATACACTTCAAATGATTATAAGTGTGTGTCCCATTATCTTCTAACGTTCAACGACTAAATGGACTTGTACACAGCGCCAAACTACATATGTTTTTTATCATTAAAAGTTTCGTTAGCTATTGCATTAAAAAAACCAGTTTATAACTTACGTAGAAATTTAATTATCCCGATTATTATATTTTTAATATCATCAATAGCAAATGTTACATTTTTTTTCACAATTTATTCTATATTATTTGTAGTAAACATGTATTTCAACAATTATGTAATAATATTATAGTTGAGTAATATTAATTATGTTATGTATGTCTCTCATATATAAATACAAGTACAGCTAATTATACTTTTTATTTACCCACAATCAATTTTACTACAAATTTATTTGTTTATAAGTACATACTCATTATTTTTAGGAACTATATACGGGACTTAACATGATAATATTGTATACTCAGTACATTTCTTAATATTTAATTTGAAACGTCTTTGTTGTGTTCTTAAGCATAAAGTTGGATATGGGATTGTACTATTCAACTTTAAATATGGAACGTGCATTGTTAAAAATTTGTAAATTTCAAAGTGTTCCCTTATTAGAGGCCATTGCTTGAATTTAATTAACTATATTTCCATTGGAAACATATTAACAAAAATATAAATCTTATTAATATTGAATATATGTATTATTTTTAGGAATGAAAAACAATGAAAACGGAATCAATACAACGCTTTTGGGTAATAGGACAAGTTTATTAGCGCATTTCGTGTAATATACAGTTTAATGGTTAGTACTTAAGATTAACTAAGAATAATGAAATTTATTGAACTTACTTTTAAAAATAAATAAAATATTTTAGTTTAAAAATGTTGAGTGAAAAATAAACATAGCATAAAAAAGTAATAAACGCATTCTGCTTTCAAGCAGGTTTCTGTGTCACCACCATTAAGTATATTTTACTATTTTTAAATAGTGAATTTTAAAACAATAATAAATAAATTGTGTGCGAAAAATGTATCTGAGCGAAGGAAAATATTTGATCAGTATGTATCTCTAAAAATAGTTGTAATTACTTATATATTTTATAATATTAATTTTTTAATAAGATTTTAACTTACAAAGTTTATCAAAAACTTGTGAATATATATAGATTTGTATATTTTTTGAGTTGCTGTAAAAATAACTTATGAGAAATATTTTATTAAATTTATGAACCTTCAACATTAGAATTGATAATTTTACGAATGTTTAATTATAAAATAATTTGTACATTTTCTAATGAATTTTGATAAAAGTTAATTTTAAATTATATTTATAATCAGATATCATTAATATTTTAAATTTCTATAAGAACAAATTATTCTAAGCTTTTCTATCAAGAAACAAACAATTCTATCTACATTAATAGAAAATAAAATAGAAAGTTTCAATGTATATAAACAGTTCGGAAATATCCAAAAATGTTTTTAAAATAATATATCAGACTAAAAATATGCTAATTTGAGTAAGTGGTAAGAATAGAAAAATTGTGATGATATTCTTTCAGAGTAAAAACTAAAATCGAAATCAATTAAATCGAATAGTGGTTCAATTAATATTATCATTGTTCGTATTTTTTTAATAGTCTTTACCAATTTTAATGAATGTTAGTATGATGAATTTTTATATTTTAAAACTAACCTAAACCCATGCAATGTGCCGACTATATCAAAGTATCTAAAATAAATTACCACGGATGTTGTTATAGAAGCAAATACTTCAAAACGTGACAACGAACACACACGCAACAAAAACATCCATATAATTGTTATTCACTCCACTTAGAATTTAAAATATGTAATAAACAAAAAAAGAATTATAATTAGTTAATAGCATAATTTAAATTTAAGAATATCATTTTTTAAAGCATCAGTATTCTAGGAGCAAAAATGTCAACTATTTTTCACATAATATAATAACAGATTGCGTTCGCTGTTTATTTTCATGAATTATCACTGTTCCTGCAAAGGAAGCTCACGGGGATTGTAACGAGCCAAAAATGCATCGCACATTAATATCAATACACAGTCACATCTCCCCTGGAGATAGAACACGACATTTACTATCCGTCAGAAACCTGATTCGACGGCAGTAACTAAAAACTATAGAGATGGCGCAGGACGGACGACATTTAAACACTCAACGTTGATTTGCAGGCAGAAAAGCAGAAAACCTATTTCCAGTTAACAATAATGGCAAGTTTACCGTGAGTTAAATACATATTAAGAAGCGGATTAATAATGAAAATCCGCCCAATATGATATTTAAAAGAATAATAAAAACAAAGTTGTATTGGCGGTGGTAATTGCATGATATGATGACCACATGCAAATATATATTTCACCCGTCCAAATGATCATGAAAGACAGAGTGATTGTATATTCGTGGACAACCGACTATAAAACGAAGGCATACGGCATCGATCCACGAACAGTATATCCATGTAACTTTTGAGTACGCCACATAGAGCGACCAGTTACGACCATTGCTGTTTGAAGAGAAGCTAACCACCAACGAAGTCACCACCATTTCAGCCATGGTGGGGAGCCACATCCGCCGAGGGACCACCGCCGATACTTCCATTCAACCTGTGGTGTAGTTTACCCAGTATAAGGTACGTACTATTGTCATTCGATCACCAGACCACGCTGAACACGTAGTGGACTGCAATGTTTCCACGATGAAAATAAAAGGTCTTCAGCCCATTCTGCAATTAATGTTGTAAATTTAATGGTACGGTACGGTTGTGGTGATAAATATTATCACCTAATTATATAGTGAATTGTACGAAATATTTGTATTGTAAGTTTTAATATAATTACTTATATTATTTCTATTGTACATCTTTAAAGTGGAATCAATTTGATAAGCAATATTATATAAATGTATTCATATAATGTATAACCAACTCAGAAGTAATAAACAAAAGTAATTAAACCATCTAAGTTTTATTATATTGGCGCCCGCCATAACGTTCAGTTTGAAACACGAATGGGGTCAGTATACAATTCAAACCACTTACATCAACAAAGTCGGTCTAAAAAGAATTATGAAGAAGATCTGATTTGAAAGGATTAGCTTAGAAATGCATTAAAATAAAGAAAAATAGCAAAATAAAATGACTATATAGAGAAAATAACGAAATTTAAAAGTGACGGCAGCTAGATAAAGAAAACTCAAAATAGATTACATAGGAAGAAATAAAGAAGATAAAAGAAAACAGCCGGATGTTCAAAGCAACCAAAGAAGCAATGAATAGCAAGGCGAATCGTTCCAGCATACCA
>NW_020271173.1:1779619-1910794 GCF_002803265.2 Melanaphis sacchari | reverse complement strand
AATATATTGGAAAATTTAATAGATTTATTTGTAATAATTTAAAAAGTATTGACAGTATAGGTTTTTATTGATTTAAAATAAGCTTAATAAGATAAAACTGAACATTTTTAAAACAAATAATTGTTTTGTCGTCTCTTTTAAAAATGTAAGTACAGTAATAATTAATAAGTCTTGTAAGAGTTGAAGAGTCAACTTAAGAAATTAAAAACCCCAAATAAATAACACAATATTTTAAATTAGTAAAATACAAATCATACATTTTTTAAAAAATGATTTAGATATAAAAGTTTATAACAAATTGAATAGCAATATTATGAAATAATATAGATAATTTACATATAT
The DNA here is from genome assembly GCF_002803265.2 of Melanaphis sacchari. Lineage (NCBI taxonomy): Eukaryota > Metazoa > Arthropoda > Insecta > Hemiptera > Aphididae > Melanaphis > Melanaphis sacchari. Next base: position 1,910,452 of record NW_020271173.1, on the reverse strand, counting down.
ACGTTAATTTTTATTATGAAAAAATGAAAATGATATTATTTACATTCACATAATGTATATATTATTATCCTTATCCCAATAATGAATATATCTATAGTTTAATAATAATCAATGCGTCTTGATAAAATACGTATATAATGATTTATTTTTGTACACAATTAATTTTCATACCTATTATCAATGAAAAAAAAATGCTGGTGTTATTCAAAATCAAGGAATTCACATCTAACCTGTTTTACAGGTTTGATTATATGCCTGACGAACTCGTCATAAATGGCAAAAAAATTGAATGATCATACAATCAATTTACTTCTCGTTCCATTTTTAAATTTTAAATAAAATAATCTGTTAATTTGCCTCACTCAAAAATGTTTAAAAAAAAAAAAAAACAAATAAAATGTAAAAAATGTTTGTAAAAATACATATTTTTTTTTTCTTTAAAATAGGTTCAATGTTTTTTAATAACTTCAAATTATGTAAAAATAAAATTGTTCAAAAACATTAATACCTTTTGATTCAATAAAATTAATTAATAAAAGAATCACCCTATAAATAAAGTAGGTTTTTTTTAAATTTAAATATGATTTACCGCAGGTTAATAACAGTAGGAAAAGCACTTATTATCGTGCAATATTTATACGTTAGATAGATGTACCAGTAACCAGCTCTATAGCTATTATTAAGTGGTTATAGACAAAAATATTACATAATGATAGATAAACAAAATATCACACAAAGATATATATATCGTTATTAATTTTGTAGTGATATTGGTTGTTTAGTTGTACTGCAATAAAATTAATTAATGATCAATATTATCATTTAACATGCTATCTATATTTATTTGCCTTTTTAAATTGGCCTTGCCCTTATGCAGTGTCATGTATTTTGAAGACGTATATCAACTCGTTTTACTATTATTATTTTTATTAATACACACACAGCGCATTGATTTTGTATTGCGTCAAACTATTCGTTCTAATATTGCATAATGATGTATTTATTATTGTTTATACATAAAACTGCTTTATGACTAAGTCTCTCATTAATTTTTTCATGTAGAAAACTATTATTATTTATTTATTTTCGTTGTAGATTACCAGCCATGATTTTACTATAGTTTACTTTTACTTACGGAGTTCTAGCACGACATAAATATAATAATAATAATAATACGTATTGTAGAATTATTAATAGAATGATTTAAAAATGGCTAATGTGAAAATTCAAAATATTAGTAACAGCTTATTATTAGTAAATGTGTCTCATGATAACATAACCTCAACTAACCTAACTTAACCTTTAGAAGTTAAAATTTCTTCAGTTGACCAGTTTAATCACGATTTTCTCTTCGCAAAATCATAATAGTAACATACATTTATTATTATCGTATACCTACATTAATGAGGCTAATCTAAAAAAAAAAAATGTTTCCATAGTTAATAGTCAGATTAACAGTCATTGTTTAAGATCGTTAAATAAATAAATTTTTAAGAAATCGTTTACACATTATTTAAAAAGTATTTATTAATACTTTTTTTTAAGTATCTGTGTTTGTACTTGAATACTTTTTTTCTAAATATTCGTTGTTCAAGTATTTATTTTAAGTACTTTATGAATGATCGTAGTACAATTTACTATATAAATTCATATAACAATTTATAATTGATTTAAATGTTAATAAAAACTATATAAATTAAGCTTTTGAACTAGTCAATAGATAAATAACTTCATTAAAAATTCTAGTACTAGTTATTGGTTTGCAAAGCTCACTGTACAATAACTATGAAAAAATTGTAAAAATAACGTTTTTAAATTATTAATATTATAATTTATAAGGTATTACAGAAAAATTATAGTAGACATTTAAATATTTTACAATACGTTTTATATACGGAGTGATTTACAAAAACCGTACGCTTATCATCTCATTTATTTTCAATTTAAAGTTCTTTAAAATCTGATTTTTAGAATTATCAAGTGTTTTTAAAGATCATATTTTCAAATTCTTGAAATTGTTTGTATTACTTAATTAGTATCATGTAGACGTTGAATTCTATTTTTCAAGTGAAAGTCTTCCTTTTCTATAGTGAATTATTTAATTGATAATTATTCTCAAAGTTTAGACACATGAAACTCAAAATTCAAAGTAGTTGTTTCTAAGTTGTTTAACTTCGTATGCTATAAGATTTATATGAATGAAAATTTTAATAATTAAAACATTAATAATTTTTAAAAATTCAGTTTATTAAATACTAGATCTGATCTGATATTATACCTGATGTATTTGCTGAATCACTCTGTATATTATATTATGTACACTTACTATACATAGTTGTTTAAAACCGATGACGAAATGTTTCCGTAATGTAAGTATATATTTACCAGCCTCATTTTGAGCTATCCAGATTCGAATGTTTGCATGGTCGTTATCGATGACGACTGTTTTAAGTAGGTAGATTCAATTAGGAACATTAATATGCCATGAGTGTACAATATTATGTCTATGTAGTATGCATAAGTATTTGAAATGTTCGTTTCTTAGAATCTGTTATTTTATATTGTAAATAACTTTAAGGTTTTATTAAAATAACAAGATAAGTTGGTAATAGAAAACTATGTTTGAATTTAATTATGGTAGTACGGTACAACTGAAGAAATAAAGTAACAACGTATATAAAATATATACCATGTATAATGTATAAACGTATATCAATTATCAATAATATATCCCATTATCATGTTGAAGTCAATTTACTTTAAAAATATAGACTAAATTTAAACATATTTTATTTTAGTGTTTAATATTTGTGCATTTTTATCAGACCTTTTCACGTTTATATTTAAAATATTTTTTAATTAAATATTCAATAAATTCTATCCTAAACGTTTTGGTTTGGGTTATTATTTTACAGTGTTTTACTCAAATGAGTCAAATGCTGTTACTAATAAGTACCTAATAACTATATAACAAATAAAACTCATAACTCATAAGTGATATTTTTTGTGAATTTGACGTCTTTTAAACATACATTTGTCCTTCAAAATATTATAATTGATATCTTATGAGTATTTTACTTGTTTCAGGAAAAACAATAAATAATAACTAATCAGTGATCATGTATTATATTTTCATTGCTATGCATTGATAGAATATTCATAGAAAAATATAGTTGTGTAATATGTATAGTGAATTGTAACCTGCAATGAAATTATGTAAGCCTTAATAAACAGTACTTTATAGTAAAAATGTTTATTTAGAAGCATAAACGAGTTATTTTTGCTTTGGATAGTTCATAAAGGAATGTATAAATGTTTTAAACAGGCTGTGAGTCTGAGAAACAAGTAATAATTCAATGAAATATTAACTAGTATTGTGGACGTGTATTTTATTTAAATACAATATATACGCATTTCACGAAAATAATAAATTAATTTAACAAATAAAAACATTTTATTACAGATGTGAAAAATCCTGCAGTAACAATAATATAATGTATTATATATATATGATAAAATACGATAATTATATTATAATAATCGGTATATAATTTTACATTTTGAAATAACGCTCGTCACAAATATGATTTAAGTTTTCATTTACGTACTATGTTTTACATACTACAATAACATTATTATAGATTCGTATAAATTACAGTACACAAAAATTTTATTAATAAAACAATATTTTTACATTATAATATATACACAACGTTTACTTGTAGACATAAATCTATGGACATAAAACAAAAAAAAAAAAACAAAACAATGCGGAAACCGGGAAAGAAAATATGTGGAAGCATCAGAAGGGTCGTTGACATTTGATACATTATGGTAGTGGTCCGTAGGTGGTCAGCGTGAAAAAAGTTTACATGATGTTTACGTATATGTTTGAGTAGTATAGTTGTTCATGGTTAATTATATGAATCCATTACATGTATTTAAGTCCAATGGCATTATGTATGGCAAAGACGCCAATTCCGTAGATGACGTGTGTAGACGGGTATCTGAAACGTATATTTAACAGTAGTACAAAAAATATATAATATAAATATCGCAGCAAATAAAATATAAATTATCGTATACACGATAAACAGAACATAATATTATATTGTTATACAATTGCAGGGCATCTGGTTTATATTTTCTAAGGGACTGTGTATACAGTAATGGAACCGATAATTTTATAGACGAGTTGGTCGACACGCGCATATTAATAGCGTGTCATATTGTGGTATTATTCAGTATTTACTGCGTATGTTTAGGGTACTGGCTGGCAGCTCTTGTTTAAAAAAAAAAAAATGATGAAGACTGCACACGTTTTATTTATATTTAATATTAATTATATTCAGTCCAACTCATAGAGGCAAAGTTATATAAACACTTTTTGGGAAATTTCAATTTACATACGAGTACATTAGCTACACACATTTACATTTTCGTAATGTACCTACTACAGCAGCTCGACGTGACGTACTATATGGAGAATATTAAAAAAAAGGTCTGGTAATGTTAAATTTACGACAGCGGACGACGAAACATAATAATATTTACATCATCACTATGCGGTGTGATGGGGAGAGGACGTAATAATAAATAGTAATACAAAAACAAACACGGCGTTTATGATTGATCCACCACTATATAATAATAAATACGTACAGGATTATATTAATCAGGACTCGAACACACCAATGTGTCTGGAATAATATTATATCGGAATTCGCGACGGAAATATCGTTAGACTTGTCGTAGATTCAAATTACACTGGCGAAATTTTTTCGATTGTTTTTATATCACAAATTCGTGTGTACCTTTAACGGGGTGATACATTTGACGTAAGACAATCATTAGTTTAGAAGATACTAAGGATTTTGTAAATATTTTTTTACGTAGTTTTAAGTCGTTACAACAGAAAAGTTTCAGGAAAAATTAAATTTTTTACTATTTTTAAAAGCCATATAAAATATAATTTAATAATTTACAAAATATTCTGCTTTGAGATAAATCAAAAATGTACATCATCATTAATTAAAAAAAATAAGAATAATAAAATAATTATAAATAATTATAAATAAATATATTTGTTTAGAAAAATGTTTTTTTAACGTTTTAAAAATCGCGCAAGAAAAATAATAGTTTCAAAAAAGTTAATACTCATATAGCTCTTAATAATAATGAGTGTATCGCTGTACATAGATCATCTAGTTTATGGGTACAAAAATATGTCGGTTTGTGTAGCATGCAAATCGGCAGAGTCGTAATATCATAATATTATTGTAGTTAAAATTACTCAGCACGTAAATTAACTTGCACGAAACCATAATAATATAAACGTGCCGTTTTTTCCCGAAATACATAAAACCAAGTCCATTTTTTACGTATATTATTATTATCATCGTTGCACTTTATTATCTGCAGGGCATTAGCAGTGTACACGGCTTAAAAATAAAACACATAAAACGTAGATCCTGTGTAATAGTACTTGGTGCAAAGTCGTGGCTCGTTCGCTTGCCCGTAACGTATAGGTTATAACGCATAACAGGTACCGTGGTCGACCGCGTTCCTATGTTTCTCAACACAGTCCATCGTTTTCAACAGCAATCACTACAGTATTACGAAAACGTACGATATCAACTCATCAGTATCGCGCGACCGGTCAATTCGATTTTCAAAACACCCGGAAAACGTTTCGCATTTAAATCGGCGGCCGATTCGACTCGCTTCGAATGAATGGTCTCTGTACGCAACATGATATCATTATGATAATCGATATCGCCCTGCGACTTTTCGTGGTATTAGAGGTCAGGTCACGTTACACAAGACGTGGGTTAGGGCCAAACCCGTCCGGTTCATCTTGACATTCGACGCGGCCGTCACGGTTAAACGGTAGTCCGAAAAATGTATTATGCTGAGAAAAAAATGTCACGGACTTAAGCGGAAAATGAGTTATATTTATTTATTTTTTAAGTACAACATAGTTTTTGCAATATCTTAACGGTTTGTCGAGTACCCAGATGAACTGGACCCCGCGAGAAATTCATAAAATGCAACGATCGCAACGGGCTTTGCGTGAAAACGACGTGTAGGTACGTGGTTAGGCGGTGACGAATCCGCAACTTACTGGGGTTGAAATTTTAAATTCGTTCGATTATGGTATAGTTACCTTTAATGGTATAGTTAAGTAATCGGAAGATTTAAATACATTTAAATTCAAATTGACGCGGGACATCGTCTACGCGCGTGGCGTGAACTCAACCGGGACAGCCCGTCCTCCTACGTCTCCGGGATCCGTCTCCCGAGTGTGGGTCTACGACAGTGGTCGACAATAGGCGGCCCGCAAAGGAAAAATAATTGGACTACAAAAAAATATATTTTTTAATAATGCTGGTTTTCCACACATAATATATATTTTATCTATTTTATGATGTTTTCTAAGAGATTACGATGGTGTCTATCGTTTATTGCTATTTACAACAATAGTTGCGATAACACAACAATTATTAACTATAATATCTGAGTTTTTAGTTTTTACTGGCCCTCGAAATTTTTTTTTTTTTGATTTTCTGGACCTCCGTAGAATTTAATTGCCGACCTCTGGTCTATGATGTAGGTACTCACATATTATGTACAGCGGACAAGTGTGCGCAAGTCGCTGGGCGGTTACCCGCGGTTTACCACAGGTCGTGGTCGGAGTACAGCGGCCTGTGGTAGGGCAGCGGCAGCGCGGGATACGGCCGGTTGACCTCGACCGGGTACGGGTGCGGCACCGGTACGCCGACGTGCTTGACCACGGGTACGGCGTACGGATGAGGCACGGGCACCGGGTACGGCCTGTCCACGTGCACGGGATACGGCTTTTCGACGGCCACTGGATACGGCTTGGGAACGGCCACCGGGTACGGTTTCGGCACCTCGACCGGGTACGGGGCGGCCACCGGGTACGGGACGTGCTTCTCGACGGTCACCGGGTACGGTTGCGGCACTGGCACGCTCTTGGTAATCGTCGTGGCCGTGTGCACGTGCGTGGGGAAGTGGCGCGGCGCGTAACCGTATCCTCCGAAACCGGAACCAATGGAACTGCCCAGACCGTAGCCGCCCAGCGTGCCGTAGCTCGGGCCCTCGTCGTAGAATCCGCCGCCGTATCCCAGACCCCACACGCCGCGTTTCTGCTTCCGGTCCGCCTTGTGATCGTCGCCGTCGGCCCGCGGCTTGTCGGTCGATGAGTCGGCGGCGGTGCACGTGGCCAACGCCACCGAGACGGCCAACAGCACGGCAATCTGAAATGTTCCGACAATCAGTGTTAGTAATAAAAATTAAGTATTAAAGAAGCTCTAAGAATCGGCTCATTTTTGAGGATTCGGACTTCTGCATAAATATTATGGCGGACTCTTCGACAGCTATAAAATCGATTACAAATCTCTACTCAAGAAAAAGGACCGCGTGTTGAAGTACCCGGAACCGTAAACCAAACTTGGCTGATTTTTATCGCTAAACGTGTATGCATTCATCGGTATAATTTGTAAACTCGTTAGGTTTGCAGGCGTGATGGAAAATATTGTAAAGTGGTGAAAATGCAGGACACGGCGAGATAAAAACAACCATTTGTGTTGAATTAAACGTTTTTTCGTTTTTTTTTTTTTTCAGAAGGATTTGTGTACAAATGTATGATACGTAAAAAATAATAAATCGGCATGTAATCGTTGATATTGCAGAGCACGATACAATAGGCGAATACAAGTTAAATCCTTGTATTAAACGTGTGCAACGAAACTGTACTTGAATTGCCTATACGATACGCCTTCAATAGAATTCTTTAAATAGATAATAATTATACGAAAGTAAAAATTAAATTAATATAAAGTCTTACAGATATGAAAGAAAAAATTAGTATTTACTTTTATATTTAATATTTAAATCTTTTAATAAAGCTTGACACGTCATATATATTGTAGTTCATAATTTTAATAAATAATGATTAAAAACTTATATATAAGGTTCCTGATAAATTACTATTCAAGAAATTTAAAAATATTGAAAATGTACAAATTTTATTGTAGACATCTGAAATTTGATACTTAAACAAAACTAAACAACGGTTTTAATTATTAAATTTTATACTTAATTTAAAATATAATAATTGTATAAATTTAAAACGTTTCACAGTTACATATATTATTATATACAATGGCATTTTCAATTAGTTTAGATTAATTTTAAATGTATCAAGAAAATTTTTATACGGCATTGTCTCAAACAAATTAATAGTAGTTAATAATAATTTATTATAAATAAATAATTTATTTAAGTAAAAACTAGTTCGGTCTATCATAGTTTTATTATTATTATTATTGCTTACAGAAAAATTAATTACCCATATAAAATAAATAAATAATAAAATATTCTACAAATAAATTCTGATAAATTGTCTCATTTAGAATCATTTTTTGTAACTATGTAATGATTTTCATTGAATTTAAATTTAAAACAACTGTTATAGTGACCTACTCAATAAAGATATACCTTCGAAACCTATTTTACAATAAAGTGACTTCTCTGGTTTTTTGAAATTTGAAAAAGAAAAATTTTAAAAAAATAGAGTTAGTTTTTTGTTTTTTACCACCTTTATTAGTTAGCAAATAAAAGGTGACTTTTCCGGCAACCTTTAATCGATTGTCTTCAATTTAAATTTATATAATAAAGTATTTCTACATTTTTTAGTTTTGTAATATTTTAAACATTATGTAAACTTCTTTGTATAGACATTGTATACACACTTACTATAAAATATATAGCAAAAATATAAAGACTTTTATTAAAAGAAATAATTTTTGATCAAAATAATAGTACAGTTATTTTAACATATTTTCCCTACCTGTCATAATGTGTAAGAATTCAATTGGTTAGATACATAATAATATAAACATTGTAATTTTTTATTATATATTGTAATATTTTGTATAAGTAAGGACTTTAAAATGTCTCCGAAAACCGGCTAACATATCATTATTTTAATAAGATTTAGATAATGATATGATATTTAATGACATAATAAATTAATGTTTCGTATGTTTTATTTTAAAATTTAAACTATTAATACTGTTTTATTAGTATTTGTACAAAAATCAATATTATTTAATAAATGGCATTGACCTACGCGTAAACATTCTAGTTCCCTCATGGACATAAAGCGTGTTATATAATATTTATTTATGCAAAATGCTATTAGACACCGTCACGCCGTCACGCCGTATTATATTTATACGTATGTGGTCAAGAGTCTGATAATATAATAATAAAATTATGTATTGAACAATTCTATATACAATCGTGTTTGGAAAAAAAATCGACGTCTATATGCAAGACTGATACAATATTATTATAATATAATTTAGAGAAATGAAACCGTTTGAAATTTTCGTATAGTAAAAGTGTATGCGATTCCGGCGATGAATACTAATCTAAATTGACGTTGTGTAACCAATTTTCTGATGACCGAACGCTTCTTGGATATTGACCAAGTTTCACACCCGAATTATGTACAGTGTATAGTTACGATTTACAACATGGTATCACGTAGTAGGTAGTTCGGACATTGGATTTAGGCGCACGCAGCAGATTCCTCATTTATTCGTACGTACTTAATAAAAATAATACGAGATAATATTCAGTGTAACGTGTTCCCACTGAGCAAAATACTAGCGAAAAATATTTGTATGCATATTATAATGTTTGAAATACATACATATTAAATTATTAAACGAATTTTGAATATTTATTAAAAAATGAAAAAATGTATATCTTCAACATAAAGTTTAAAACATATATATACTATAAATAAACTCCAATACTTTATATAATAAATAATACATGTGTTTTGGATACTTTTTTATGATACGATGTGTTCAATATAACAATATAATAATATACATAATAGAAAGTCGGTAGAAATTATTTTTATTTCTAGCTTCAATAATTTAATATTTAGTAAATGATCATGCATTTACATAACAACATAAAATAATAGTCTGATATTTTTTTTTCAAAAATTTACTTATCGTATTAGATTTATAATAATTATACTATAAAGACCGGATCATAATTATTATAATTAATATACCTATAAATGAATATTATATATACATATGTAACACACGCATATGCATATAAATATAATTTTTATTTCCATATTTAATTTAATGAATTTCTATCAACAAAAAAAAAAAAATAATAAAGATATTTTTCACCTCTTACGATCATAAATCTAAATTTAAAAAAAAAAAAAAAAAAAAGTATTTACTTCATATTTTAAATACTTAATATTTCCTAATTATTATCAGTGCAAATAACATTATTTTTCAAAACAAACATAGCAAACAGTGAATACTTTTATTTATAAATAAAAAATCACTTATTTTAAAATGATCTAAAATTTGAAAAAAGTTATTATAATTAATATATTATTTTATAATATCAAATTGTACTTAGTAGGTATTGTAACTAATATAATATACATAATAGATAGCCAAAAATTAAAAAAAAAAAAAAATAGTTTTTTTATTAATTATTTATATGTTTTGTTATAAATACTAATTTAAATTGAAAAAAAATTGTTTTCAATACACCTCCTTCGTGGTTTAAATCAAGTAGCTGTCAACATTTATACCTAATTATATTTATATTAAGGAGTAGTTGTGTTCATTAAACTTCTTTTTATCTTTTAAAATATTGGCAGTTTTTTGGTTTATCAACAAACACAGTATAAATTAGCTCAGTAAATAAAATATTGAGCAAGAATTCAAAATAATATATAATAAAATGACGTTATTATGGTGGGTCATTACGCGTGTATAATTAATTAATCATAAAACTAATATTAAAATAATTTTTTTTATAGGCGTGTTTTGAATTAACAATAGAGCAATAACAATACACCTTTAAATTAATAACGACCTAGCTACTGTTGATAGGAATGAAACCGGTTTTCTTCTTTAAGATTCATAGATAATATTGTTTATATTGTACCACAAAACAATTATTGTGCTAATATGGGAGCGTAAAAATAAAATAAATATTTGACTAAAATGTATAATTTTTATTTTATTGTTTTTGTTAGGTATTTATTACATATTATATAATTTATTTTATCTTCAGTCTCCATGTGAGTTTTTCTAAGTAAGGTTCAATATTTTTTATAAAGAAATATTAAATAAATAAATATTAATACTTAGATTTCTTGAATATCATTATTTAATATTAAATAATCATTTTTATTATGAAAATTAGTTACGTAATAAATAAGCATGTATAGACTCATAAAGTGATGTATGGAAATCTTTTAATTTTTAACCTTTTTTTTATACTTGAAAACTAATTTTGTTAATTTTAAGAATTTAAATTTATTTTATTTTTATTTCCCTTTAAATAACATTCTATTTTTTTAAATTTATCTTATATTTCAATAGCTGCTATTTTTAGCTATTAATATCTTACATTCGTATTCAAAAAACAATTGTGTAAACTTTTTATTATTTATAGAATTCAGCAGAATATTTTATTAGTTTTTTAAAGTAAACATTTCCAATTTTAATTTAAATACCGAAATAATAATAATTCAAGTTAACTATATAATATAAGAACGTTATTTATTCATACTTTTTTTATTGAATTTTATATTATTATGGTAAATGCAGGCGTAAATGCAGTTACTATTGAAACCTTAAAATAGTGCCTATCTTCTTGTAGAAAGAAATTTTTAAACTTTGTTACAACGTAAAATGTTTTGAATAATTGATCACAATCAACAATGCATCTATTTGTCATTATATAACTTTGAAATATCTACATATTAATAGTACATATTACATAGCATGTATATTCTATACATGCTATTTATACACAATTATTGATTGTTATGATATCAGTATAACTATTGTCTGCTAATAAACGAAATGTAATAAAATAATGTCAATTAATTGTTTTGCTCATCTACCAATGTACATTTCAACCCTACTGAAGGTTAATATAATAATTAATAATAATAATAATAATAACAATAATATCGTGTATAATATATTGTACTATAACAAATAAGTTCACTTACCGCGTGGTTCATCGCGTTTGAAATTAGAACAGAAACACTGACGAGATTTAAAAACAAACAATACACACGTGTACAACCCTTTAGTGTAAACAGCATATAACCGACGGACGGCTCAAGAGGTTTATTTATACGCGAAAATAGAAGCCACGACCCCACTACGTGTGAAAGAACGATAGCACCTTGGCAGAAATACAGAAGCGATACACATAATATACGGTATGCACCTGTATTACGTTAACAATATAATTTCCCACCAATGGGTTCGATTTATAATTTTATGTATTCCATTTCTGTTCCCATGTACAATAATAAAAAAAAAAACATTATAGATACTACGCTCCTACATATTTTGCCTTCACGTGGAATGTCCATATGCCGGCTTACATCGCGAGCGCGAACAAAATATCTATTAATGAAAAAGGGTCAGCGTACAAATTTAATAAATTTGTAACAAATTATTCAGAATATCAGTAGTAGTTGTTGTTATTATTAAACAACATGTTTATATATGTTATATTTGTATTCGTATAATATACGGTTAGGTTAGGTACGAACGGCTTACTTATGTATTTTATAAAATAATATTACTTACTTTGTGATATTTACTATAAAATCGATATTATTATTATTTTTGTCACTTTGGGATATACGAGTATAGTATACATATTATGTACGATATAGGTTAGTTTAGATTATTTTCTGGTGCGGCACTATGTAAAAAAATAAAAATTTTAACGGCGCCATATACGTGGCGTCGATCAATCGATAATTACTGCTACACGAGTCAACGTTATTAATACATAATATTAGTATATAGTATAGATTATAGTTGACAAGTTATATATATAAATGAATAATAAAAATAATAGAACAAATTTAAAATATTATAAATAAAATTACATATTATTTACAATTGGTCGATTATTATAGAGACTAGTAAGTAATAAGTATAGAGATGGACAATTTATATGAAAATAAATTGCGATAAATTTGCATAAATTGGTAAAATAACTGCAATTTGAAATTACATCGACAATGATATGTGCTATTTTTTCTGTCTATCTTTAACTTTTGGAAAAATAAACAATAAAAGTGCAGAGAAAATCTTCAACTTTAGTATACTTATAGTAGTAGAGTAGATCTAGTTCGCACTTTGGGGCATTTAAAAGTAAAAATGTACAACACTCTTACAAATAGTTGGGAAAATAAAAAAAAAATTAGGGAAATGTGAATTTTTAGGCAAAATCAGTTTCCGACAAAATCGTTTTTACTATTCTGTTATAATTAAAAAACAAATAGCCGTAAATACTTGAAATTCTCACGAAATTTTATATCAACATTATCTATACACTGTAAAGCTTTTAATATATTTTAACTCTTCTGCTCTTCTGAGCTATTTATAGATATGTTTTCTATAAATATCAAATTTTATATACAAAAATGATAAAGTTCAAATTTTGACAAAATTAAATAGTTTAAAAAAAATTAAAATTGCAAATATTGTTGATGAAACTTGAAACTTTTTCATATTAATTATTATATTTTATTATGAAAAATAGCATTTTCAAAATATTTAGATTAAATTTAAGTTATTGCCTATTACAAATCTATTCACATAATTTTGTATTAAACCAATATTGACTTAAAATGTTAATAACAATAACTTATGATTTATATATTATAATTTATATACTATTTAAAGTTCTCTATTGACTCTACTAATACAAAAAGTTTTGCATATTTTTTACATTTAACCAATTATATTTTTAAATATTTTAAATAACAGACACTAAACTTCAAAATGAAATGGATGGCGACCTATTTCAATGAATTAAAGCTTTCAGGGATCTCAATGTTAGTCGACAATGAATATTGATCCTTAGAGGAAGGTTTATCAAAGCGAAGAGGAGGTAGAGTCCGCTAATAATAAATAATATAATAAATACTATATATTTGATAACAATTAATTCAAGTTTCAACCTACCATAACATTACTAATAGTAAAATAAATTGCTTTTATAAAATATACTATGTAGTAATATATTATGCTGATTGATCATCTACTCATAAAATCATTTTTCATAGATAATTATTTAAAATTATTCAAATAAAGTCAAAATATCCATTACGGCGATCTTTTCAATAACGAGATTACTGTACACTCTGTACAGTACAGCGCTTACCTATTTGATCGTTTTCATTTAATTTGTTTTTTTTTTCATCTATACATGCAAATATATTGAGAAAAAGTTTGTAAATTTGCCTATTTATCTGTACTGTTACATATTTAGTTTTATATGTAACTGTGACGAAACAAAATTAAAATGATTACAAAATATTTGCATTACTAGGTATATTATTTTTAGAAAAATCTTGAAATATTAGACACTTATATCAGTTATATGTACCAATATAATACATTAACAATATAATAAAATACACATAATATATGTTCAATCATTAAAATTTAAAATATGGTTATTCTTCTCATTATCTATCGGTTGATATTTTTTTATTTAATTATACATGTCTTATAATATACACGTCAATACTTATTAACATATATTTACATTTTTTTTTCACGTAATAATTATTTTTATACAAGGCAAGTACATATCATAATATTTATAATTAAATGTCGAAAATGATAGGTTTAGTGTAATTACTAATTATATGTTTAAAAAGCTGATATTTCATGAAACAGTTATATATGATTTATTTAGATGTACACATACGAAATAACATATAGATACTCCTAATGAGTAATATAATATTTATAGAATATATTATATTACATACCTACACTGTATACTATATAAATCGAAAGTATTTGACCACCACCAATACATTTATACTGTTTATTTAAATACTTATTATTATCTAAAATCTTCGGATAAATTTTTTTTCGATGATCTTAAATTAATAAATAATAATATAAGTAGGTACGTCGTTTGAATGAATTATTAGATTAGGTTTTTCTGTAAATCTCACACGTCATGTCTATCTATCATAAATGTAAACAGTAGTTATAAATACGCCACTAACAAAGCTACATGTATAGTATATTATAATATATTGTCGTTACCCATGCGCAATTATTGTAATCAATGTATACTCTGCCGACCTACAACAATTATTGTATGCATCGCACACGATCGATTTATTATAAATTATAATTAGAAATGATGTTGTAGCACATTGTTTATTTCTTTTCTTTGGTAAATTTAAAATATTTTCTAGAGAAATATAAATCCATTACACTTATTGCAGATTAAAAATATTCTATCTTAATTTTACTTATTTTGCATATTTTAGAGATGTTAAAAATAATGGCATATTTTAATATTCTGAAAATTATTTGGATCATATTATTAAGTTTATTAGTAAGATTTTGTTTTAAAATGTCAATTTATTTAATATATATATTTTTTCATTATTTCATTTTTTTAATAAAAATGTTTGATTTTATTTAATGCTTCTTGTTCATTGACCATCGAATGTCGTAATCTAATTTTATGTGTTTGAGATCCTCAATTTTTTTTTTATAAATGCATATTTAAATTGCTTTTATATACAATACTTTTAGGATATATTTTAACATTTTTGGAGCATATCAGTATATTTTATAGTTTTTTACAACATATAAATTCATACCATAATTATAATAAAATAATTTAATATGTCATACGTTATCAAAAATATCGTTTAAAAAAAAAAGAAATGATACGATTGAATTTTATTACCATACGCATTATGTAGAATTGTAGAATAAGAATATTATTATGGGCGTAGGACGTTTGCGCATCGCTACTGTTAAAAAAAGGCTTAGATTGTTTTCCTATATAACATAACAATTTTTATTAATTATTATTACGTAAATTATGATTTCAATAATTACAAAACTGTAAATGTATACAAAAATAATCGTCAATATTCAAAAACAAAAAAAAAATTAATACTTTTGAACGTATACTACCATATTATTTAATCATCTTATGAGATTAGATTCGTTATAAATTGCTAATAAATTACTCATTATTTACATTTATAAAAAAAATACAAAATTATTAAAACATAATTATAATCTAAATATGTTTAAACCCGTGTCCCATTATACTTAAAAATTGTTGTCGATTTATTTTCCCACTCGTATACTTAAAATAATGTTCGTTTACGAATTGTATATTTTTTATTTCTTTGTTTCTTAAACGAGCTGGCTCTTCAATCTTCATTAATTTTAATATTTGTTTCCACTTGAATCTACAACTGTGGTTCCTAAACTCATAAGTCATCAGTTATTAATATTATCGTAACCTATATGTTATCGGTGTATCATCCGGTCATGTCATGTCATTATAGTAGATAGAGATACCTTTTTATTTTTAATTTTCGCGATGCGCAAACGACCAATCAAATTTCTTACCTGAAGTACTAA
Source organism: Melanaphis sacchari (assembly GCF_002803265.2). Taxonomy (NCBI): domain Eukaryota; kingdom Metazoa; phylum Arthropoda; class Insecta; order Hemiptera; family Aphididae; genus Melanaphis; species Melanaphis sacchari. Next base: position 1,893,914 of record NW_020271173.1, on the reverse strand, counting down.
TGATGCGCAAACGACAAACACCGATTATTATAACCATTTTCATTGCTCAATTTTTTCACTTCCATTTGATTTTCCAATTACGTCTAATGCATGTCTTCAAATAAAATTTTTTTGAGTTTTTGGTATACTTAAATTTTCAAATTATCATAATCCCCATATCTTCTAAACCAATCATTATTAGCATTAAATGCTGAAAAATTCAGATAGGTACTAGTTTAAATCGCGATTAACATTTAAAATACAACGATATTATAAACATTTTTTTTTTATTTTAAGGGTGATTCCCATCTGAAATAAATAAGTTTGTATCTCCATCATAGAACTCTCTTCCGATGGTATAATAAGTGTTTAAAAATATGATCTTTATATATAGGAACTTATTAACTATTATACAATATCAGAATTAACATAAATTCATACCTAATTAATTGTTATATCTATTTAGAAATTGCATATGCTTAGTGGATCATTTATACATGCGTATCATTTATAGCATTTAAATATTCTTATGTTTTGGTATCTATGTGTAGATCTAGTGTATTTACGTGCAAACTATTTCAAAACTGCACAAGGGCAATGAAATTGTTACACAATACCATCACATATACGCTTCTCGCACTTTTCTGCAGTTGCCCATGGTAATTGAGGTACAGTAGTTAATACTGGTTCCCTAGGATCTGGTATTTATGTCTTAATAGTCGGTCACGGCCCAGCCGACGAAGATTGTTACAATACTGACGACTCGGCCATCGCACTAAGTCGTCATTACTATTGTTATAATTATTAATGTTCCTATATGCTGTATTATCGGTTGAAATACATATGATTAGAAAACTATTTGTAATCCAAAATTTATAAAAAAATTAACCAACGAATTAAAAACGTGACTCCCTATAGTGATATAATTTCGGATTAAGTATCTCAATACATTCGTATATTTATTATACAATAACAAAAGGTTTGTGCATTGTGTATGTGAATAATCGACGTCCTTGCATCTATCGAAAGACACGTACTTATCTACGCGGCTATATACTGGTCTTAGTAAACATGCAGGAAAGCGCAATGATCAATGATAATAATAATAATAACGATGATGATAATAATGAAAAAATAATCATAATAACGACGACACTCTGCAGTCCGCACGCATCGAAAAATGGAGCAGGGCCGGACGTTCGATTGATGATTGATATACATTATATATTTTCCCATGTCCTCAAATTACGAGAATATTTTTGTTCGATTACAGTCTATATTAAACGATTTCATAATAAATGTATGTTTTATTTAAAAAATATATAATCCTATAATTGGATCCGTGAGTTATAGATTATAGTCATTTTTTTTTTTTTTTTTATCGATAAAGTCATCATACGTTTGTAAAGTATGGAACTAGAAAACCTGGAGAAGATAATAATAAAAATGATTCAAAATTTCTGAATATATATTCCAAATAAAAAAGGTGTAACTTGTTCATTCCATGTTTCTTTGTAGCCGAAATACTGCTACTTTTCTAAATTGGATGTGTATAAACTATATCTATATCATTATGAGTAATTTATACTCAATAGTTATAGATGCAATTAACAAGTGAGAAATTTCTACTACATGCATAGCCATTATTTTGAATTAATCCATTAAATATTAATTATTATACGTATTTTTAATGAATAGTCACGATATAATATTGCGGTAGTATCTATTACCTACTTAAAACATATAGGAAAGAATGTAATTACTTTTGGACTTTTGGAAAACTGTGCAAATATTTTATGTTTTAATTCGGAATTTATTTTGTTTGATTTTATTTATTTATTACACAATAATTAATGTTTGTATCATGCTCATTCTTTGGTCACTATTAAAACCAATCTGCACTTTCAGAAAAATATCTCAATAACTAATAATTTCTAAAGACTTACGAATTTTACTTATGACTTTAATATAATTACCCACTAATTCGTGTGTATCAAATTAGAATATAATTTCAACCGTACATCTAGTTTTTAAATATTATTTTATACTATCTATGTAAATAAAACTACATACCTAGTATGATATTATTATTTCGTATAATTAAAAGTTATATTTTTCACATAAATATAACTTTGTGTGATATAAATGATAAATATCTGTTACACAAAAAACATATTATAACATTTTAATAGCTTATTTTTTAATTAAAACTATTTACACGAATAAATTTTAAAAATAAAAACATTAATTAATTAATGTTATTTCAACAAAAGACTTTATCTATCTGACAATAAATATTAAATACATTTATTTAAATCGATTTTCATTTATACTAATACAAACAATAATAATATATAAGTATATAACTAAAAAAATAATAAGAATTATTATTAAACAGAATCTAAGCCTATGTCTCTTTTCTCTAATAATTATAAATAATTTAACTATACTTAGTCTATTATTTATGTTATGCATTTATGCTTTGATTTTATTGGATATATTTTTTTGACAAATGTAGCCGCTCGTGATTTATAACTCAGTTAAATATTTTGTTCTAATATCGATCCTTTAGTAAGGAGTAAATACATTTAAAGTAGTTGAATTTTTACGAATTTGATGCTTTCGGAAACCTATAAAATAATTCTCCATCCTTTTTTATCATCCCAACTCACAAATAAATTAGAAATAATAGTTAAGAAATCAAAAAAATAGCAAAAAAATTGCTTATATCGCCTTCAAAATGCAACACTAATACTAGAAGATTTTCAGTTTCCTTAATACTTCTCTAGTTAGTGTTTATACGTTATATACACATATACTATATTATACAAGTACATTAAGGTGGCATGCGATATTACGAAAACAATATAGTAGGCATATGGCATGTATCGTTTTCACTTTCACGCAATTCGATCGGGTTATACGTGAATTATCTATAAAATACGTTTGTCGTTAAGTTAACACATATTTTGGCACTTACAATGCATTATTTATTATTATTAGATTATTGTCATAACAATATCTTATATCCGATTCTTGCTACGATATTGTCGATTCGTATGGCGGCGCGACCTCGTGACATAACGATAACACGCATTTCTGTTCCGATTCGTTTCGTTCTTCTTCCTGCAAAGAGCTTCATTTCCTATTCACGACCCGTATTCGAACCCACCGAACTTTCCAGTCCAAAAATCTAATTCAGTGAAAGCCAATCGATTGTACTAACCCGAGTGTATAAAACTGAAACTACGGATGTCCTATCATTCATTCGATTCGTCTATCTTCAAGCTAGTGCATCAAGGTTCAGACAAGACAAAGCTATGAAGTCATTTTCAGTAAGTACTTTAATATTAGGTACCTGTATTTATATAGGTACACAGCTTGTTTTCGAAGTAAATATACCCAAGTGTGGCACGGCATCGCGTATTCGACATAATACAATATTATACTTATCATCTAAACAACGGACTTGTACATTGCTTGTATGAAAAACGGTTCATGTAACTAATAATTTGCGCGAAAAAAAATCATTTTCGAAGCCGTTTGTTGAACTTAATGATATTTTCATATACGCTTTATTTTAAGATATAGGTACGTTGTAAATTTTAATTAAATCACAAATTTATAGTTTTTTTATTATTATTTGTAGTTCCTTTAATTTTCACGTTACTTATCATTTTTATAATATTATTAAAATATCAATTTATTCGATAGATACTTAACTTTTTTAACTTTTTGTGTGAGGTACTTGGGTTTTATTTATCAAGTTAGCGTTCATTCTATAAATAATTTTAATGCTATATTTTTATTTTTTTTACTTTCTTACCACAATAATTTGTTTGAAATTTCATTTTTTTAAATTAAAATGATAGCATTATTATTATTTATAATTTCAAGCATTTTGAAGCACTATATTTTATTGCATATGAAATTGTTATGATTTGCTATGTAAATTTACTATATATATATATATATATATATATATATACAAATTTTCTACTTTAAAATTTAAAATCAAACTAATCAAATAAACTATATTCATTTCGACCAGTTTTACGGAGAGTTTCCCGAGTACGTCCTGAAACGACTCTTTTTAATGTTTTGAATGCGTTTAAAATAAAGTATACACGAGTGAGCCCTAAAAAAAAAAAAGATCATATTTTAAACGTAATTTGAATGCGTCCCAGTTCATTTAGATTTTAGAGTTACCAAGGTGCACTGTGAAGAGGTGAACTGGCTTATACCTCAAAAAATATTTAATTATTATTATTTATTTAATTATTTTGGCTTACAACCATTTTTAAAATGTTATAATGCTTATAATTTAATATTTATATATTTATATTATTTATTTAATTTTTGTTGATTTTTTAATGCCATTATTTTCACATAACCAAATCTAGAGATTCGTTCAGTTTGATACTTTTTTATGTTATTCTCAATGAATTTAATTTTTTTTTCATTACCTGATCTAATCTTGTAATTTTATAATTTATTTATTATTTTTTATTATTAGAAGTTTGTACTTAAATTTGTTGCGTCTATTTTAACATTTAATATTTCCAAGAAGGTATTACAATGAAGGTTATTTATAAACAGTAAATACCTACGTATAGAATATGGGCTATAGTGCAAATAAAAACTAACATCATGTGATATTATAGGTACTATTATAGTATACATATTATCAACATAACGGATGTACTAGGGATATTATATACCTAATATGTAGATAACGGAACGCACTCGGGCAACGCTCATCTTACATAATATCATAAGTAACAACAGGTAAACTATAGGGGAACACCATATGATCAATAATATTTCGGAGGGGGGGAGGGAAAGGTCAACATTCAAAATAATGTATACTTAAACGGATAAAAGCGAAGGCAAATAAAAATCACAAAACAAAAACCTCTTTTAATTCGCCATGAAAATAATAACTTAAAAAATTAAACACCTCTTGCTGTCTGCGGGACACAGGAAAACCGTCCACGGTCATTACATTCCCGGGTTGTTGGCAAGTACTGCACGTATTGAAAACGGATATCGTCCTTTCAGGTGTTGTGTTACGCGGTGTGCGCGGTGACCGTTATCGGTTCGACGAGGTGCGAACCGGCAGAAGACGGCGCTCCGACCGACAAGGCACCGCAGGCCGACAGAAGGAGCTTCGGCGAGTACCACGGACTGTACGCGCCCGCTTACCACACCCACTACGGCGCGGCCGGCTACCACGGCCACTACGCCCCCGCATCCACCCACTACAGCGCTTACGGATACGCGGCCCCGGCGCACTACCACGGCCACGGATACGCGGCCCCGGCACACTACCACGGCCACGGATACGCTCCAGCACACTACCACGGTCACTACTACAACCATCACGAGACCACCGTTCACGGATTCAAACATCAGCCTGTCGTCTACCAGTCGGTGGTGCACACGTACCCCACGGCCACCGCGGTCGTGCATAAACCCGTACCGGTGCCAGTCGCACATCCCGTCCCGGTACCCGTCGTCCGTCCGGTACCCGTCGAGGTCCCTCGGCCGTACCCCGTGCCCGTCAACCGACCGTACCCGGTGGCCGTCATCAAACCCGTCGCCGTGCCCGTGGCCCAGCCGTACCCGGTGACGGTGTACAAACCGTACCCGGTCCCCGTGTACCGGCCGACTCCGGTGGTAACCGTGGCCAGACCGGCCGCCACCGCCGTACATTACGCCACCAGACTTCCGGCGGTTCGCGTACCGCTCGTCAGATATCCGGCACCGTCGTACGCGCAACACTCGCACGCTTACGCTCCACACTTTCGCGGGGCCGTGGCTTACCAGGGACATTCGTCGTACCAAGGACCGACTGCTTACCAAGGACCGTCGTTGTACCAGGGACCGTCGTCGTACCAGGGGGCTTACCCGGCAGAGGCACCGTCGTCATATCTGCAGCAACTGGCGGCTCTTAGGACGGCCGGCAGCAACTACGAAGTAAACGAAGCGGCGGCACAGCAGCAGAATCTCCAAGACGAATATTCGTTCCTACAAGAACAACGGGACGCGGGCGCCACCGATGTTCATCACCACGACGACGACGCCCATCATCATCACCTGCACGACCACGGGGTGATCGACCAGGACAGCGGTTACCCGCCGTTGACGGCCGATACCAGTCTGGGAGTGCCGAGCACCGACTACGCGGGCAAGAAGAAATGAAACACGGTATACTACGAAGAGTGACGTTCGAGAAGACTGCAACAGTTCCGCGTGTCAGCAGTCAACTCGAAACCCACGAATTTTTATCGAAAACGATTTCTTTGAAATCATTCCCTTGGACGTCGGTCCCGAGAAACGACTGTACATAATTTGTTTATTGTTATGTTATTATTATTAAATATTTTATTATAATTTGTATGCCATCGGGTCACTTGACCCGACTATTGTCTGTATTAGATACATTCTGTTAAGACATTTTTTATTTTATTTTATTTTTTTTTTGTTAAAATAAATCTTAAATGTCATTTTTGTTTAAATTGTCACTGCATAATTCAATACCTATGTATATAGTAATTTAAAACTTTAAACGGTTTTTTTGAAAACGAGCTGCGTTCCCGTTGTTTCTACATCAGTATGTTTCCAACACACTATTTCGTATAAAAAATATATTCGTATATCGTATACACGACCGCATCGTATGAACAATGTATCCGTTTCTATGGACCAATACTACCTATATCAATTTTGATTTATTATCGCTAAGAACGTATAATATAGTTTATACGTTTATTTTTACATAGTAAACTATATTTTATACGATTACCATAAACTATTTATAGTTGATTAAGTATTTTGAAAACTAAAGCTCATGTACAAATTAAAATTTATCACCCTCGTATTAATTACCATGTTCGTGTCGAAAATCGTCTGCACGCATGACGTCAATCTATCCATGTTTATGTATTTAGTAAACCATTTGACTCCGCAAGAATGTGTAAAACTCACTGCTTATTTGTATGCCGAAGGCCTTGAACTAACGGCAGTCAAAGAACTTGGTAAACAATCCTCAAGTCGTTGCTCATGTATAATTTTGTAGTTTTTTTGAATACTAATATAAATAATAAAATGTTTTATTGAGTAAGTAGTTATTAAAAAATATATATACAAGTTTAATGAAAAATACGTAATAGCTTTGTAGTTGAATAAAATGTTATGCATATTTCATTAATCCATTAAAAATATATACATATTAAATATATTATGTATTTCAATGAACAAATACAGATATTAATGCTGATAAATCACAGTAATTACAATTTATTATTATAGCGGATAACGCGATCGTTGTATGAATTATCCGTATAGATATTGTTTTAATTGTGAATATTTTTTTATATTTAAAAATAGTTAATTAGTTAAACCAAAAATATAAGGTAAAATTAACGCAAAATACTAATATTATAATATATTATAAATAAATTCAGGATTTTTAGCATTAGAATTTTAAAAATATAGGGTACTTAAATTTTCTACTAAATCATACAGTATAAGCAGTTTATAGAATACACTAAAATATTGATATATTCTGCTAGTCTGCTATAATTGGTAATAAATATTGATAACTATGATGAAAAATAAAGATAATGGTATTCTATAGTTATAATTTTTACAATATTTTTTCAATATAGTTCAATAATTTAAATAATATATTTATTTATCCGTAGAACAAGACTTGCCCTTAGATGAAACTTGTTTATCATTATTAATGACATGGAATAACACTGCCGGAAAAGAAAAAAATTTTCTCAGTATAGCTAATTGCTTAAGAAAAATAAATCATGAACAATTAGCTGAATGGTTATCTGACACAATTTTTACCCAATTAAGTATGGAATTAAATAATAGTTTTCTTCAAAACACTACAACACAAAGAAATACAGTTACAGTTTCATCTCGGCCACAGAAAATTCTACAGTAAAGACAGTTAAAAACGTTAAATACAATATATTAACAATTGAACAAAATAATTTTTTTAATATTTTGTATTTACTCAATAGAATTGAAAGGTGTCCTTTTGATAAAAATATTTTGTTTCTATTATTTGATACGTTTTGCATGTATTTAATTTTGATGACCATCGTAATATTTGTATTCTATTCACTGATTTTGTTGGTTCGAATTGTGAAAGAAAGTCAAAACATTCTAAGCAAGTATACTATGTTTAGAAATTAAAAAGTAATATCATGTTATATAATACAGTCATAATCATCAACCATTTTTAATTAATTCGTAAACTGTTAAGTATAATTTTATTTATTAAACACATGAACAAAATACTTAAGTTGAAAATTTAAGTTATTATAGTTTACTCTGATCTTAAAAATAAAATATTATATGAAATATCCTTTTACAGCGTCACAGAAAAAAAAGTACAAAATTCTTGAATTTGGTAACTTACCACAAGATTTAGAATCTGAAGACGAAATTTTGGAGCCTTTCTTTTGAATAATAATATTCAACTATATAAGGTAACTTAATATTATAACGTAATAAATAGATATATAGACATATACCAATAAATGTTAATACAATAAAATTTAATCGACAGAATATGGATTTTTATTGATGAAATTTGAAAAAAAGATGTTTATTACGTATTGATCCGCCTAAAAGTGATATTATTAATTCATAAAACAAAAAATAGATGTGTAAAATTGTTTTGTATCACCATCAATTACTTATGTTTAATATTAAAATACGATAAGTAGACTAAAACAATTGTAATTTTCATCATAATATTTTAATGCCAATAAAAATGAATAACAAAAATTTTAAATTAAATTAAAATTAAAATTATGTAGATACGTAAAACCACTTTTGATTGTTGCGATAAACCCTCCGAATGAATATTTTACTACTTTTACACCTCAGAAAATTAACAATTGTAAAAATATTACAATTTCTTGATTATTATTTATTACTATATAATCAGTACCTACATTCAAAATTTTCAAATACTATTTTTAAAAGTGAAATAGCACTATATTTGCTAATAAAAGGAAAAATACGCAGAGGAGTAAATATTTATACTTTGATTTAAATGACTATACAATACGAGAAGATAATGTAGCTTTAATTTATTGATTAGATGAAAAAATGGAAAATATAGGACTATAAGGTAAAGATTAATTAACTTTAAATGACCAATATACTTATCGGATATATGCAAAACAATATATTGATATAATTATTATAAAATTAAAGCCTTTATTAACCTTGAATTTATAAATATGTGTTGTTTCATTTTTTTTACTAAAGACCAGGTAATTATATATTAATTGTAATAATTGAAAAATATTTATCTGAAACAAAAATAAAAACAATATGATAATAATATTAATAATTTATAAATATAGTTTTAGTATGGTAAAATTACATGAATAATCAATTGCGTGTACAACTAAATATTATATAACGTATAGATCTAATTTTAGAATTAAAATATTTATAATATAATTGTGTATAGGTAGTCAGTATAGTCAGTACTCAGTACATATAACAAACCTCATACTGCAAGTCGGGAGCACGAAAAATAAACGTTGGCGCCCACGACCCGTTGTTCGTACCCACAGAATTATACGTACCTAGATATATGCATACTTTGCCTTTTTAGCTCCTAATTCTTATAACTTTCGTACCTTACCAACAATAAATAATTATTAATGGTTTTATGCCCCTTAATGAAAACTGTAAAAATGTATAATTTATTAAAATTGAAATAGCTTTTATTCAGTCAATTTTTAATTTAGAACCATAATTGAAGACATCGAAATTACCTTAAAAAATTAGGCGTATCCGAATATAGCGTTCAAAATAAGTGTTGCTGCTTAAAAAAAAACATGTTTTATTATGCATGCGCAAACCGAAATAATAAAAATTTCGAAATATATCCGTGAATGTGTATTTAATAAATACTATTTATACTTGTACCACTAGCTAGTAAAAAAAATTCGATTGATTCCAATATAATCCGGATAAGAAATTCAGTGTTCCCTAAATTGGTGAACACGAGGTAAGTAAAAATAAATACATTATACAGATTTCGGACTTCCCCCTCCCCGAAATTTTTTTTTAATACGTCCTTGGCCTTTAGAATAATGCAATCAAATATTATTAATATTATTTAATTTAAATAAGCTTCTAATATTATTGACTAATTTAATACATTTTTTTTCAGCATAATTCATTATTCAGCAATCTGTTACAATAATGAACAATAAGCTTAATTGATAATACTTAATAATCGCAGGAATAACGGAATGAAGATATCTACCATTAGAGATATTTCGTTGGGGTAAAATTTTGTAATTAATGGGAAATATTTATTTGAACATTCGTATATAGTCCGCTCGTAGAACGAGATGGTTCAAGGTGATGTAGTTAACAAGGGAACTAATTGACTATTATGGGGATCTAGTTGGACGAGGATCTAGATGATATGTCACCGTTCTATATATCAACACAAGATTATGTACAATAATATTATTATCAAAATCATATTCAAATAAGAGTAATTTTATTCAATCACAAAATTGTGTGTTTCAATTATTGTCTTATACTCTTATGGTCTATACTTGTTACTATACTCGTCACAATACATATTTTATTTAAATAAAGTAAATACTCTTAAGTCGCAGTAACTTTCAATACAAGATGGGTAAGGGTTTCAATAATTACATGTGTAAAAAGTTCTTTCATCCGGCATCAAGAGATAATTTAAAACGAGTAAGTATTGCTTCAGTAAACGACATATTATGTACCTAACAAAAATGAAAAATGCACACTGATTTATTATTTGCTAATCTAATTCATTTGATAACCATATACACAAATTTAATGAAATAGTTTTATGTTATTATTATACTTTAAATGTCTAGGTATTAAATGATTGTTTTTTAAATTATACACTTATTAAAACTAAAATATCCAATTTTAAAAAGAGTTGTGTAAAATATTGAAATTTAAAAATGTTCAAAACTTACAAAAGCATTTAATATCATCAACAAATAACAAGAATACATGAATAATGTTTTTGATGATCAGATAATAGATAAATTTTCTCTAATATTAAATATTTGATATTTTGTCTGTTTTTAAGATGGAAACAACACATGAGGGTGTGACATATTACACTATGCTCTTAAATGTTACAATTTTTATCTATAATTATGCAAATAATTTACAGGTATGGATGGCAGAACAAAAATCAGTTAAAGATAAAAAACGTCAAGAAGAACTTCGTCTACAATATGAAAAAGAACAAGATCTTTATAACAACAAGTAAAATACTTTACTACAAAAAAAAAATGTATACTTTGTTTGATAATATGTTTTATTTATTTATTATATTTATGTTTTTCAGAGCATTGTTGTCAAAAGAAAGCAAGGATAAATTAAGCGTAAATTTTATGTATGAACCACCACCGGGTGCTAAAAAAGAAAGAGAACGTGAAGATAACGAGCCGGAATATAAATTTGAATGGCAAAGAAAATTTAATGCCCCTAGAGAAGAGTAAGTAGTGTGAAATATTATTGTTTTTGATATTGTATTTATTGTAGGTATTAGTGTTATTAATAGTTATAATAATTTTTTTCTGAAATCCTTGTGTTTGGCATTTTCTAAAGTATTGTAAAGTATATAATATTTTCTGTATCTTTACATTGGCCAATCAAAACAATTTTAAGAGAAAAATCCTTGCGTCATATTATGTAGATACAGATGAAATTTTTTTATTAAAAATATAATGTAATTTATTAGTTTGTTTAATGGAGTATATTATTATTTATTTCTTATGTACATAATCATCTTGCTCATATAATATACAAATGGTAGATGTGGCATTGCCTGAGTTTACAGTATAATTTTATTCGTGAAAAATATATTTCAATAAATTGTACAAAGCAAATAAACATATTAATAGTGTTTAACATAATATAATATTATTGATTTTTGATATTTTTAAATAAATATCAATAAACAATTGAAAAAGAAAAGTAAACCTTCACTACTGAATACTGACTATAGCCTAAGTAGATATTGGTAGATTTTTAGTTAGTATATCAGCCTCTTACATTTTTTTCAATGTGTTGAGTTATTCTTAATAACTTGATAAATCCTTATCTTAATGTTTAGTATTTTTGATTTGAATAACTCAACTAAACTATCATTTTATTAGTTCTTAGCTCTCTTTACTTTATCAACTTATTATTCTATGACTACTAATTTACACTAGACCTCTACCATTTTGTCAAAATTATTTTATACCGATTTTGGAAAATATTTAGCAATTTTAATGTAGAAAAGTTTCACAAAGTTTTTCAATATTATTATACAGTTGAATTCACTTAATATGATATTCTGAGTAAAACGATTCCAAGCAATGTATTTGATTAGTTTTATATCTTATGTGTAGTACTTTTAGTCGTATTAAACAATATCGGTTACAACGATAATCCTGATATAGCGATATTATTTTGAAATGAAAATGGGTTTTTATATTCACCTATAACAATTTATAATACATACACATATAGTAAATTTGATTTTGTTCGAAGTGATAATTATTAATCTTATCTGTAACAGATAATGTGTCTTGTACAACATGTAATATGTATATTATTACGGCATACGTATTTAAATATAAAAAAAGCACTACAAGGTGTTTCATGGACCATGTTGAACTTGATAATTGCAATAACTTTTGTTCTATTGAACATTTTAACACTTTTTTTTTTTTAATTATCAAAATTTCATCTAAACTCTATTTAAATTAATTTTTTGATTTTTTTTTAAATTTTTTATAAAAATTAAAATATTAAAAAATTTAATATTTAATATTTAAAAAAATCAAAATAGCCACTTTGTTGATATGATTTTCTGGATAATTGACAATCGATAATTGCTGTAACACTGATAAGCAAGAAATAGATTTGAATTTAAGTAAACTTTAAGAATTATTTAAAAATTATTACTTATACTTGACTGAATCAGTTTGAGGCAATGGAGTGTTATAGCCTTTATTTACTATTATTAAAATTCAAATATAAACATTATCTTGTATTAATATCTACTTATTTGATTAAATTTTCTACATTTCCTAAACAGGTCAAACTTAAATAATTACCTTCAATTTTTTTTTTATGAAAACTTCTTCCCAAATTCTTCTACAAACCTGTATTTAAATAAACTAACATGATATCAAAATTTTTTTCATTATTATAATTATTTCTTGTATAAGATTTTAGTGATATAAAATGATAACTGCATAGTTATGTTTTGTTTTATGTAATGTAATACTAATTTCAAGTATTTTTCCTTTATAGTTATTGTAAAGGAGATCAAGAAATTCGAGATCAGCCATTTGGCATTCAAGTTAGAAATGTACGATGTATAAAATGCCACAAATGGGGTCATATTAATACTGGTAAGTAATTCTTGAAATATATATTATTATACAACTTATATAATATTGTATTGATTTTTAAATAATTTTTATTTAAATTGTTTAAGTAAAAAAATTAATCAAAAATATTCTAGTATTTAAAATATAAATTAATGTTTTATAGACAAAGAATGCCCCTTATTCAATCAGGCAAGTATATCAGAAGCTGTAACAAGTAATGCAACATCAAATGGTACTACTGCTAATAAAAAAACACAAGAATTAATAAAACAAATGCGAGAAGATGGTTTGGAATTGAAAAAAAGTGCTGCTTCTACACAGCAACAAATATCATTTGCAGTAAGTTATACATTTCTTGTTAATTCGACATTGTATAAATATTTCTTGTTGTTATTTATATAATTAAATTTAAAATATTAACAATATTTACAAATTAATTTTCAATTTTTTTATTTATGTGATCTTTCTTGTTAACTTTTTGTTGAAATCAAATTCTGTTACTTTATAAATCTATCTTTCTTATTATCTTTTATTAATATTGATATTAGAAGTATGAACTAATATAACTAATAATATGATATTCCTATTATTATAATTTTTTTTTTTTTTAATACAAATTTCAATAACTATATAAATTATTTCTATACCTTTAATAAGTATTAATCTTAATACTTCTACTTAAAAGTTAAAATTATTGATGACTAATTATTATTTTCAGAACAATGGAGAGGATAGTGACACAGAACTATTTATGTATGTAAAAACATTAAGTAGAAGGAAAAAAATGAAATTACTCAAGTAAATAAATTCAACTATATTCAAAAATTTTAATACTTAAATATTTTTATAACATTATTTGTTTTTATTTTGTTTTAGACGATTGGATAGAATGGACAAAATTATGATGAAAGAACAAAAGTCGATTTCAAAAAAAGAAAAACTTTCTAAAAAACAAAATAAAAAGAAAAAAGACAGCAGTAGTAGTTCTGATTCTTCTGATTAATTAAGTTTACTTTGTATGATTTTTTTTTTTTTTACCTATTTACTGTGTATAAATACATGCAAAATTTCACTTATCTGAAATTGTACAGAATCTTAGAGTAAAAAATATTTAATACATTATGCATGTCATTTTCAATTATTACATTAAACGAAGAACATGTTCCTCTTATCTCAATGTCATCTAAGTTGCATTCAATTTCTGTATTATCTGAAGTTATGTAAAATAACTGGATTATATTAAACTATTGGCGGATTTGGAATTTACCTATATAGTGATATTTAATCATAATTTGATGGCAAGTATACCAAAATCATGTTATACAAAACAACCATCTTTGCACAGACAATTTCTAAAATTTCTATTAGTTGTTGTCCTCAGAAAATTTATGTGAAGGTAAAAACCTAGTCATCCATAAAATTATAAGGTTATGATAAGCTTGCAGAGTTCGAGAAGCATAGTCAGGAATAATTAGAGGATGTAAATATAACTTTGAAAAACAATTGTGTGATTAAAAACGGTGAGCCTATATTTAATAAATATTTTTAAGAATTTTTTTCCCAACCAAAGCACCAAGACAGTTGAATTTTTTTTTTTTTTTTTAATTAAATGCATTTGATATTTTTAGTCATTATACAATGGTGAATTTAATCATTTCTTCGTTTCACAACTTTTTCCAAAATTCATTATTTATTTCTTATGGTATTTCACAAATAATATTCTTGCTTATTTTAAATTTAAAATATTAAAATGTAAGCCAATAAATGTCAAATTGGCTTACAAAAATGTCTTATATAAAAATTAATTAAATTACATAGTAAAAAAAAAAAAAAATTAAAATTGCAAAAGTATTAAATAATGACATGAAAAAATGCTTTGGTTCTGTAAACCAAAAAAAAAAAAAGAAAATAACATGCTTTTCATTCAACTTGAATTTTTCATATAAATAAAACTTGAAAATAATACCTAATTATTATTAAGCTTGTAAATTGAGACATTTTATCATACATTTATTTATAGGACATTAACTAGTAGATAACAATAACATAGTTGAAAAGGTGATATATGCAACAACCTTCTTTAATAATAATGTTACAAAATGTGAGTCATTTACCTCTAATACTCTTTAAAATACTTCTTTGATTAACCATTAAAAGAAAAAAATGAAATTAAAATGATAATGCAACTCATAAATACTCTGTTCCAAATAAGAAGACACTACTTTGGCGTATACAAATTACAAATGAATCGTGAGACGACATTCAGGCCCTCAAACAGTGGCTAATCATTCTGTGATTGTTCGTCGCTGAATATGTAAAAAATTGAAATATCGAATACAATTTGAATAACAATACGTTTACACTCATTACACACAATTGTGATTGGTAGATATGCAATTAAATATTTCAAAAATCTTTATGCAAATAATATGGTACAGGTTTCATGTTTAAACCTAAATTCTTACATCTCATTATTATCTTTCTCGTATACTCACACTAAATTTGTGTGATTTTTCACAAATTCTTTTAATTATTCAGTTAAAAATTCACAGTAAAATGATCATGATCTGTTTTAATTTTTTTCATGTTATTCATTAGTTATACTCTTATATAGTGAATAACAATAAATGTTATTATTTTTAAATATATATTTATATAAAATCTAGATGTTTATTTGATTTTCATTTATCAGTACCATTTTTTTTTAAGTTTAGTATTATTATTAATAATTTATATTAGTGGCGTAAACTGGGTGGTGCAAATGCAGCACTTGCACTACCACATCTTAAATGTGGTGGTTCAAAGGTATGTTTTTGCACCACCAGAAAATCATTGAAATATATAATATATAAACAGGAACATCGTCTCAACTTAAAATAAATAAAAAGATATTGTTGATTGTTTTTTTTATTAATTTTATAATTATAAAGGTTTTACTGCTAAAATAATTCAAAATGTATTTATTATTTAAAGAAATATATGGAAAAAATATATAGTTTATTGGGAAGGATTTTGCTTAGGAACTTAGATTATTGGTGTGTTGGAAATTATAGGTTGAGAATATGCCTCTGCACCACCAGTAATTGAACCCAATTTACGCCACTGATTTATATGATATATAAATTTATTTATTTTATTATTTTAGTTTATTAAAGTAGTTTACCTAAGTGTTATGACTTATGATTAACCTTTCTTTTGTACACAAAGGATTCCTCTAAAAAACATGATCGACAAACAATAAGATAATTTTTTCTTGATAAACCTAGCCTTAAATTATAATAAAATTAACAACAAAACCTATTTGATTTCCTATCACTATTACTTGGACAAAACAAGTTTATTCTATGTAACTCAAACGTCCCATTGTATAGCATCTTGTATTGTAAACCAAACGCTGTTCTGATAAACATAAAAGTCAAAACCTCAAATTAGATGTTCTTGATCTAAATCAATTTTGTATAGATAGCTCATACTATTATATGTTATAAATAACCTCATATGAAACTCTCAGTTTCTAATTTCAAAAATATTTTGATAATTTTTGGCACATGACCATTAACCGCGTACAGTTCTACCATATACTTGATGATTATTCATCAAAAAACACACACTATCTCAAAATATTATTTATCATTAAAATTTCTTATACCTTTTTAAATGATAACATACATTTTTAATTTCATATACTGAAGTGAAATATTTTTTGGAATATTTCAATATGTAAAAATAAAATTTTTGACAAATAGTTTATGAGTTATAAGTGTTTAAAGTATAGGTATTTTTTTTTTTTTTGTTATATTAATAATGTATACAGATTATAAATATTCTTTCATTTATTTATAATAAAAAATTGTTTCTATACACTCTACTAACAAAAAGAAAGAAAGTATTTCAAGTATAAGTAAGTAGAGTAGTAGATTGTCATTGTGCTGGATTTCTTTCTACACCATTCAACTGAACTTAAATACTTATAAGGTATTCATCTGAATTTTAATTTTGATTTTATTGAAATACTTTGAAAAATATTCTGCTTCAGAATCTGATATAAAATATGTACGATACTATTCAAAAAAATAAAACAAAACCATTAAAAAATCATAATGATAAAGAATTGTTGTTTAATTCAACAAGAAATTATAGAAAAAAAATATTTTTAAAAAGATTAATAGATTTTGAAATATTGAGCAGTTTAATAAAATAATAAGTATATAAACAGTAGCTTCTAGTATGGTGGTTGAACTCTTGGAAAATTGTTATAAAAAAACTATTATGTATAGCTTAACCTTTAATTTAATTTTTTTTTAAAGAAAAGTATGTACACAAATAGTATGATTAAAAATACATCAATAAAAAACTTACTTAACTAATACTCAGTACAATTAAAAATGTTAAAAGTAAAACATCATAAAAAATTTGTATAAAAATATAAAAAATTGCAGTCTTAACATAAGTCATGAATTTAACTCAATAATAATTTAAAAATTATATCCTGCTTTAAACATCAGTAGGATTGGTTGAAGTAGTTATTGAAGAATCATGATCTGAATTATCGTCATATAGTCCTGGATTAAAGAAAAACCTTTTGTTGAAACCTCTACTTGACCATTCTAATGTCTGATATCCATAAAGGGTGCTACTAAGTTTTTCTACTTCACTATCCACCTATATATATACATACACACATATAAAAATGTTACTCTTGTTAAAATAATAGTATAAATAATTTTTAGTTCAACATTATTATTTACAATTAGCATCATTGAAGCCAAATCCTTATTATAAGCATTGTTACGAATTACTTCACACAGTTTTTGTACAAACCATGACCCATCTATTGGATCACGTTTTGCAGTATGCCCTATAAAATGTAAAATCGTGCTTTTTATTAAACTGTCGATAAATAAAATGGTAGATATTAAAATTATTTTGATAATAATTATGATTTACCAGGAACAGTGGCAAATGCTATAAATATATCTTTATAACGTCGATTGTGAATAATATTTCCGGTTGAGGAAATATTGGAACTGTCATTTTGTAAAACATTATTTTCACCATCGCAGTATTCCCAACCAAAATCACTCATCTTTCCTCTTTAAAAAAGTAGATTATTGTAATATTATATTTTCATAAATCCAAAAAAAAATTATTTAATATTATTTAAATTATTATTACCGACAAGCTTGGATGAAAAATAACTTTGGTATATTTCTGGCTGTTTTTTTATTTGGTACAAATTGATCAATTATCCAGTCAGTATTTATTACAATGCCATCTGCAGCTAATATATTTACTGATCTTGAATCTTTTCCAGCTTCACCGTGACTCATAATAAAAACAACAATAGAGTTAGCTTTTTCAGTATGACATATATCAATGAATTCTTTAATGACATTTTTAATTTCCTACAAACAAAAACAATTTAAAAGTCAATAGTATGCAAAGAATTTCTTTATTTACCTTATATTAATTTTATTAATATATATTTGTTTACTTACCATTTCAGTTAAATCTTCTTTAGGGTGAACAATATAACCAAGACCTTTAAATAATTTCTTTAAGTTTTCTAAGTCAACTTTTGATCCTTTTCTTTCATCTCTGTCTTTTACATTATTAATATTTAAAATCAATGCATGACCCTTAGGATTTGATCCCATTGGATAAGCCTGTAAAAATATATGTTCAATATAATATTTTAACATTTAACATAATATTAAAATAAACATACAAGAGGATTTAAATTGTCTTCATCATTATCCATGCGTTTGCGTTCAGGATGAATTTTGACATATGAGTCATCATGTTCCACGATGGTTTTTTCAAATGATTTGTCCAATTGTTCTTTTACATTTCTGAAAAAAGTGAATATAAAATATAAATAGTATAAAATCTAAAAATAATAAATTTAAATGTTATAGTTTACTTAATTATTCAGGATATAAAACTACTACTACTTTCTAGTATAATACTACTTTTTTTTGCAAGTAAAAGTATTTTAGTCTGCTGAAAGTAATAGTGAAATCAGAAACTTTAAGTTTTAATGCTGTAACTATTTGAAATTTATCGTTTTTACAGACCTAAAATGATTTTATGTAACAAATCCTGGTACGTTTTTTTTTAAATTTTAATTGTCTGAGCTAGTGCAGCATGTCCACTGAATTTGTATATACTGTTAAGTTAGGTCAATATATTAATAAATATATTATAATAGCTATTATACTATAAATTTTTAAATTATACATTGTTTTACATTAAATTAATAATCTGATATAAATATACTGTGGGTAATAAGGTAAGCAGTATGCAATATGCACTCTGCATATCATACAATTAAAATAATAAAATAAAAACAAGTTCACTGTAAAATACTAAAACCACTAGTAGACTTTACTCAAACATAAAATAGGATATTACATACATTTATGATATGCTCTTTATTCAATAAGCAATTTAATTTTAAGTATAAATAGGGAGATACCTTGTTCCATATGATGTTAAAATGTCACGAGCTTTTAGATTGTTTGTTTTTTCTAACACTTTACATAGAGCTGTAAATGCATGAGGCCCCCGCCCTTGAATTAATTCGTACAATTTTGTATAGCTGTCTGATTCTCCATCATCTTTCTATAGAAATACAAGTATATATTAAACATTTTTAAATCATTAATAATGTGTAAAATAAAAATAAAATAAAAATTTCTCACCAAGATATATTCTTTCATCCATTCATTGATTATTGTGTTTTCTAATAGATTATCTACGATACCCCTAATGTTAAAAGTAACATATACTAAATCTGACATACAATCATCAATCAATTTTCTGTGATATTTTTCCATTGTGACTGAGCAATTTAGTTGAATAAATTCGATGGACGTATGACAGTACTCAAAATAAAGTACCTAGTAGATATACTAAATTATTGTTCCAAGTTGATTATTCATAATTACACTAAGAAAAAAATTACAATATGTCTTTTACTAATAATTATAATAATCTAATAATGAATAGTACCTTATAAATTTTAAATGTTACTTGTTGATAGTTAATACCTGTTGACTCAATTGACTGTTATTACTTATTAACTCGTAGTACTTATTGTATTACACCTAATGTACAATTGACATGAGATTAGATTGCACTCACAATATTGATAAAACTATTATTGTTGATCAAATCGTTTTAATCTTTAATACGATATGAGTCATGATATTAATTACTAATGTTCGACATTTGGACGTGTTCATGCCTGATTGTATTGTGTATCATGTCCACTGACCACTACCAATATTATTTTTGTTTTTTTCATAGTCACCTCACATAATCACATGTTATAACGTTCATAAAAATCGGCCTATAGATAAATGCTAGTGCACTCTGGTGAGGAAAATGATCAATTACTCACAGACAATAACAATAGTTTAATAATTCGTTTAAATACGTTGCGCGGCTATAGAATATACGCACAACACGCTATAGCTCATGGCTAAATATTAGCAAGTTTTGGTATAATAGCTATTGATGACGTAGCATTGAAAGATGCACAGGAAATCGGTGTCGCCTTATATTCTACTTTTAAATGTCGTGAGTTCGTGACCATAGTCTTAGAATGTCAGCGAACCTCGGGATGTCTTACAAGAGTACAAGACCGTGGCCATCACTTTCATAAACTGTTATCAGCCTCATCGCCTTATCTTCACTTGTCACTATTTCGTGGTTTATACCAACCAACCACGAAAGCGGTATAATTGACGCACATTTCGTTTTGTTAGATTTATTTGTGTGACACACTGACAACTATAATCATATTATCATAGTGAAGAAGACTGGCATTGTGTCGGTGTGTCGTGTGTGAAGACATTTAGATTTCATAGTTAATACATGTTATATACAATCAA
Source organism: Melanaphis sacchari (assembly GCF_002803265.2). NCBI lineage: Eukaryota > Metazoa > Arthropoda > Insecta > Hemiptera > Aphididae > Melanaphis > Melanaphis sacchari. Next base: position 1,872,589 of record NW_020271173.1, on the reverse strand, counting down.
TAGACCGTAAACACATTACGCATTGTTAAATTGCTTCGCGACTGTCGTGAAATTAATTATTATTATAGTTATACATTAATAAACACCATTTTGAACCAATTATGGATAGCGATATGGCGGTCCCTCAACTGGATCAGTTTGTGTTGACTGTCAGAAACTTGGCCAATTCCTGTGAGTCCTGGACATAGTACCTACACAAAGTTTGACTCGGGCTTGTGAAATATATTTTAAATATTCCCAGGTTTTGCTCGAAAGTTTCAGTGTTGAAAATCTTTTTAATTTCTTTACTTGTATAAATGTATTTATTTATGTTAATATTATATACATCAGACACTCTGATCCTTTTTGATTGTTTGACTTTTTTGTTGATTCAGTATCTTAGATTAAGAATAAATATTATTGGCTTTGAAAAACCCAATAGCTCAATTAATTTTTTTGAAAATCATGATTCAATCACTATTGTTTATTTGGAAAGTTCAAGCTTGATGAATATTTTTCAAGTTCATATAGGCCTTTGATAATCCTTAACCACCGCTTAAAATCACAACAAACTTTCTAATTTACTCATAGTGTACTCTAGTCTTTACTTCTTGATTTATTTGGCAATCTAAGTACTAAACTATTAACGTAACTTAGGTAGTTGATCTATACCTAATTGCTTATTTTTACTTATTCATTCTTTTTCACCTATTTTTACTCGTTTGCTTAGCATTAATAATAATAATTTGTCATAATAACTTAATGATATTTTTTATATTTTGTTTGATATTTTTTGCAGGTGAAAATCGAGAACTTACCGAATATCTTTGTAAACAGTCAGAAACACTTCATAAATATGTTTCTAATTTAGATAGTGTTCTTGAAGCACTTGATGTTCATGAGAATTCTATCACGGTACTTACTGTTTTGGGTGTTAAAGCTACTGCCCAAAAACCCCCAGATATACCAGGGGTTCAATATCATACAGCAATAGCAACGCAAATTAATGACTTTGTTAATACCATCAGTGAAGATGAACTCAGAATTTTGGCTGAACCGTGTAAGTAAATTTTTAATTTTGTTCTTGTAATATATATTAATTATTGATTTGATTTTTATATTGTTTTATAGTGGCTAATGTAATGAAATCTATGTTGACTAACCTTGGTGAAATGGAGAAACCTATGTCTGCTATTCCAATTATAAGGCGTGCTATATGTAAATTACAAGAGAAACCATATCAATTAACTCAACTTCATTGTCTTTTATGTCAAGCCTGTTTAATGTCAAACAACCTTAAACCTGCCCTAAGTCTCCTGGATCAGGACATTTATGTATTGGGAACTGATGAAGTAAGTAATATAGTTATTAATTGTAGGTAGGTTTAAATCATTAGCCATTAGTTGCTCTACTAATGAGTATTGATTAAATACTAATAATATTACCAATTACATTTTATCAAACCATACTTACCTAGATATTTCAAGTATAAATTTAAACTTAAAATTATATATTTGGTTTTAGATTCTTATTTTTTAGTATAAGCAAGAAAGTTTTTACAATCAACACAACAAATTTTTCTTAAATATATTTTAAGATAATAATTAATTGCCTTAAATTATCTGTACATCATATTTAAAAAAAAATCATATAAGTAAATGAATGTATAATTCTGTGTTGAATGTCTGTTGAAATTATATTTTATTGAACTTAATTAAATTTAAATCTTAGTATAATTTATTTTTTATTTATTAATAAAAAAAATTTTTTTTTCAGCCTGGAGTGACATTTGATGCAAAATTTTTTTTAAGTTACTACTATTTAGGTGGTGTAATCTACACTGCAATGAAGAATTATTCAAGAGCAATTACATTCTTTGAAATTGCTCTTACAACTTTACTTCCTATGCTATCTCAAATCATGGTTGAATCATATAAAAAATTTGTTTTGGTCTCAATTATACATTTAGGAACCATACCTGCACTTCCAAAATTATCACCAGCTCTCATTGAAAGAGTGCTCAAACCAGTGTGTCAAGCATATTTAGATATAATACTAGCGTATCAAAGTGGTGATTCTGAAGAATTACAAAGAACCATCGTTAAATACAATGATGTTTATATAAGGTTTGTTCATATTTTTGTAATTCTTAACTAATAAAATTAACTGAAATTTTTTGTCAATAAATATAGAGATAATAATAAAGGACTAATAAAACAAGTCGTAAAAGCATTGCACAGGAAGAATATACATAAATTGACAAACACTTTTTTGAATATGTCAATTTCTGATTTAGCACAGAGAATCAATCTTCCTGACACAGTAGAAGCAGAAGAATATTTAATGGCCATGGTATTTAAAACAAGAGAATTTTCCAATAAAATACTAAATTAATTTACAATTTTAGATTGAATCTGGTGAAATATATGGCAAAATCAACCGTAAAGAAGGTACAATTATGTTTAATGATCCACCCAAGAAATATGAAGACCCAAGTGTCCTAAGAAAAATTTTAGATGAAGTAAATTCATATATACCTTATATTAGTTATGCACTTTAAGTGTATGTAATATGTATAGTATTATTCAAATTATGATTTTTCAGGTAACTAATAAGATATCATTTAGCAGTACAGTACGAATGATGGATGAAGCTATATTAATAAATCCATCATTTGTTAAAAAAACTAGTAGTGAAGATGATGGACTATCTTTAGGCCAAAGTTCGTCCAAAAATTATCAAGCATGATCTAAGGCTCAAAATTGTATTTATACTGTAGATTTATTGATTTGGACATATTTATGGAAAACTGAAATTATAATTTTTCTATTGTAATTCAAAATATCTATCAATTTAATCATGTTCTTTTGCAAATGTTACTAAAATAACACAAAAATCACATAAAAACAGTATTTAAATTATTATTCCTTACAAATAAGTTAATAATAATACATCTTATGAAAATATAAAGTACACATTGTTATTAACGTATTGTATATAAATATAAATATAAATTATAATGATTTGAATAGGTATTCACGAAACATATTTTTTTTACGTGATATATTGAAAATATAAAATAATAATAAATGATGGAAATTATTAAAATAATGTCAATTTATATTTGCAATATTAGTTTAATATTTTGATACATTTTTTTTTGTCTGTCATCACCTCTTAGCAGTAAACATACTTCAATCTTTAAGTAAGAAGCTTACCTATTTAGCTGATAGTTGAATGAGGGCGGTTGAAAGTAAAATTTTACATTTAAACAATTTTTTATTGATATTTCAAGCTTTACTTATAACTAAATTGGTTATTTAAACAATAACAACTTTTCAAAAAACATTTTTATTGTTACCTTAATGTAACTTAAGTTTTTGCCATTACATATATTATTATTTAGGATACACAATAAAAATTTTAAAATATGATTTATTTTAAGTTATATATGCGTCATACCATCAGTTACCATTCACACTACTCTGTAATGTGTTGGTAGTGACTTAACCTTTTTGAATCCAATTTTTTATATGAAAATTGGTAATAATAAAATTAACTTTCTATACATTATCTATTGCAGATAGTACTCCCATGATAATAACCAGTGATACATCAAATGTTTTAAGTACTTTAGAAAATAAGTTAATAAGCAACTCTATGAAGTTAAAATTTCTAGATTTGATTTAAAACTCCATTAAAAGAAGAAAGAAACCCATCTAAATATTTAAACAATTATAATTTAAAATATTACTATTAGCTTTGTTTTTGAGTATTGAGTTCTCACTATTCATGGAACACAGTCTAAAAATCACTTTCAATTTTAAGTTTAACTTCACCTTTTAAAGTTTTTAATTAATTTATTATGATTGCTATTAATGCTATTTAAATCATAGCAGTCATAATTTCTATGTCCATTTGCAAAGATATTGTAATTAATAATCAGGTACATATAATATCAGGTTGGTATATATAAAGAAAGGTCAGGAAAAGGTCCAGTAAAACTCATAATGCATACAATTCAGATTGACCATCGTTAATGTAAAATTTTGAAAATGCTTGAACGGGGTAAGTCGGGGAGCTGTCCCATCTGCCCCCCACGTATGTATTAATATTTGATACCGTTAATAAACGATGGCGCCGCGGAAGCAATGCAAAAGCAGATCCCGCAGAGTCATGGTTAAAACAAAAAAAAAAAAAGGTATATATAAAGAATCTATCCATTTTAAAATTATGTCTAATTGAAGATTGGAATTTGCTTATTATTTTGTTTAACGCAATACTTTTTTTAACTAGAAAACTATACTAGCTAAACTAGATTTCTATTGGTTTATTTATAATCATAGTCAAGATAATTTTAGTTTTACCAGGTAAGTAACTAAATTATTATGACTAACATTCACAATTAATAATTTTTAAAAATATATATATTACTATGAATATTTTCTAATTAAAAATAATATACCTCTAAAAAGTTTAATAATAATACAAAAATACCATGTTAATTAATATTGAAAAATACAACTTTGTATATATAAACAATTAAATTATTTATAGGAAATTTTAATATTCATTCATTTTCGATTAGTTATCTTAATTTATATAACATAAAACTTTCAAACTGGGTTCAATAGTATAAAATAAAATTTATAATATTAAATATAATTAAAATACATATTAAGTTGAGTATAATACTTAATCCAAAATTATTAAATTAACTAACAGTAAAAACATATACAATTTTTAATGGAATAAAACATTTTAAAGATACATTTAAAATATTTTTCTTTATTCAAAAATTTGTAAAAAAATTAACTACAAAATACTTTATATTTAATAAGAAAATTGTAGTTTAATACAAAATATAAAATCATTGCAAAATATTGAACACTTTTTTTTTTTTTTAATTTATGATCGTTTGGTTTTTTGATCATAAAATTTTGCTAACATTGCAGCAGATAAAGCAGCTAAAGCTGCAAAAATATATGCTCCACTAGAACCATATATATCCATAGCCAATCCGGCTACTACTGGTGTAATAGAACGAGCTACTGAGATAGAACTAGTCATAGCACCTTCCAGAGTCCCTCTATTTTCACCTATACAGGTTTCCGATAGAATTTGATTTAAAAATACTTCAATAAGAGTACCAGCTGCCGTGATGGGAAACATGCATAGAATGTGAAACGTTATGTTTGGAGCAAATGACAAGCAAACATACCCAACAGACAGTAAAATAAAACTAAAGAAACATTTTTTAAATGAACTATATTTATGAAAAAATGGCTCCAATCTGGCAACTGCAAATCCAGTAGCAACACCAATTGAACTATTAATTGATAATGTATAACCCACTTGGGACGGTGTGAGCTTATAAGTTTCTATGAGTACAAAACCAAATGTCACCATAGTTGTTGATAGTGTTGCAGTGTACATCATTCTCATGAACAATAATGGCCAATATTCTATCCAATCAACTTCTTTTAAATGGTGAAACATATTTTTTTTTAGACCAGTTGTCTTAATCATCTTGGCTGGAACACTAAATGTAATAATAATGACATTAATGGCACAAAGTAAACTGGTCGAACAAGCCAAGTAGTAAAAACCATTTTTGTATTCAGCCAAATAACCACCATATATTGGTGCTATCATAAATGCTAATGAAATGAAACTATTCAATTTTCCATGGGCACTTAATTGTTGAGTTTTAGGTACATTATCGCCAATCAATGATTTTCCTAACATTTGAGTGTGTTTGAAACATCCTAACAATAATCGAATAATTGCAATTGATAGATAAGAATCGCAGTGCCCCATAGCAAAAAACGCAAAAACACTAAAAATCATTGAAAGCAAAAGCAATGGTTTACGACCAAAATGATCACTTAGTGTTCCAACTATGGGACCTGTGATTAATTGAAAACCTGAAAAGAGGGACTCTAGAAGGGTTATCTGCAAATGAGTAGCTCCAAATTTTAAGAGACGACGATTAAAGGTAGGCATGATTGTAGCTAGACTGGCTATGTCCAAAAAGCCAATTATATATATATAAATAAAGTTTGACATTTTTAGAATAACTGTACACAAATATATTAAGTGAGATAAATAAATAATTTAAACTAATAGAAAATAACAATTATAATTCCACTTTTTCAACGTTTCCTTCAACCTGAAAAAAAATAGTATTTATTAAAATTATTTTTAGTGACTAATTAAATCAATTAATACTAATATTTCTAGTAAAGAGGAAAGATAGATAAACCAACAATTTTGTCAATTCTGGATTAATTTTAAAATTAAGATTTTTGATTTATTTATTAACAAGAAAGCAAAACAAAATTTGTGTGAGCCATTGTCATAACACTAGTAACCACTACCAGGATTTAGAGTATTATTCATTAAATTATTTATTTGATAAATAGTATTAAGTTTTTACTATAGACTAAAATGTCTCAATATTCCATTAAATTAATAATTGGGTTTTTTTTTTTAATATATAGGCACTTCAAGATTAAAGAATATGTTATAAAATATGATTTGCTTAGTATTTTCTTTATTTAAATAATACATTGAAAAAAATGTATATTTTTATGTGTAATTTAATTAAAACGACAATAGTTGAATAAATAAAAATTCATAAAACAGTACTTTGTTAAATTGAAACTATCCTCAAAATCACATGTAAAATGTGCAACTAAAGATAATAAGCATATAAAAAATATAAAATTATAAAAATAGTAAATGCTTACAAATGGAGAGGCTGGACCTTTGTATACTTGATTTTCAATTGTTACATCAACACAGTCTTCTTGTTGTATTAGAAAATCCTTTGCATCCCAAGCTTGTGAGCCATCTTTATACATGAATATAGCTCGATTATCATCAACCATAAATCTGTAACACAAATTAAATTAATACTTAAAATTGATTAAAATTTGTTTACATTAGTTTAATTTATCTCACGGTAATAAATAATATCTAATCATGCACACCTACACTCAGTGCATTACGAATGATGTATTAGCAAAACACTAACCTACAAACTGACTATTTTATTATTCATTCTTATATAAATCTTTTGACAAAGTTCATTTGATGATAACATTCAGATAAGATATACAATACATGCTTACTCCTATAATAGTCTAGTTTCTAGATTGTATTTACATATCAATAAAAAATATTTAAATTTCTACATAAAGCAAATATACAAATGGTATTTTTTTAACAAAATTAAAATTATAAATTTTAAGTTAAAATAAATATTTTGAACTAATAAAAAAAAAGCTTGTAATTATTTTTTTACATAAAATGATATTCTATATTATTAAAGCAATATCATAGTCTTAATAAATTAATTACATTTCTAAATAATTAATTGAAAATTTTTTAGTTTTTAAAGCATATCTTACAATTGTATGGTATTATTTAATTACTTAAATAAAAACTTTACAAACAAAATTTAAGACCAATAACTTTGTCAATTTTAGAAGTAAAAAAAAAAAAATTGAAGTCAACCTACCCTATTATTATTTTACTATACTATTTTTGTTGAAAATTGTACAATAATATTAAATATTAAGCAAATAATTAGTTATTAATTGTATTTTTAATTTAAAAATAAAAATAATAGTTTTTATTTTCAAATAGTTTAACTGAATATTTTACCATTCTTGATACAAAAATACATATTTTGTGAGTTTTAGTCAAGATCTGAGCTCTATCAATAATTACTTATTATTAAAACATTGTTAAATAACAGATATGTATAAAAAGAAAAAGAAATAATAATAAATTAAAAAATTAAGTGGATGATCTAACTTTTATTAAAATATGACTTTTGTTTATACTTCAAAGCACAGATACAAAAAAACAGACCAGTTAAATTATATATTCATTTAATAATCATTTTAAAATAAATTATATTCTACATACTTGAAATATTATTAATGCTTAAAAAATCTAATAAATTAAACTTTTCAAACCTTTCTGCTTGAATGTGGTTGTTCCAAAGACTTGATTGCCAGAGTTTAGTTATTTTCTCGACATCATCTTTATTATACTTAGGTGATACTTTTACAAATGTCATTAAAGTTTTGCCTTTTTTGGATAGTTTTAATATGGCATCTGGATCATTTCCTAACTGTAAAAATCACAAATTAGTCATTCAATAATTCTGTACTTGACTATGGATACTAAGGTATAATTTTTATTTTATAAATATATTGGTATAATTTAATTTTAATTTATTATTTCAAATTGGAAGATTTTTACTAGGTTTGAATTTTTTATATTACAATTTAAAATACAACACAAAGAAGTTAGACATGTAATTTATAAAAAAAGAATGTAATTTTTTAAAATTATTATTATTTGTAGATACAGATTATAATCCTTCAAATTAATTTAAACCTAATTAATTTCTAAGTATTAATTAATAATTGTTATACCTAAAAACAATAAAGTTAATTATTTTAAAATATTAATATGATGTTAAAAGTATTGACAAAGAAAGCTGAATTTTAACATGCCAATTAAAAGAATATATTGAATCACAATTTGAGACAATTTATACTTTTGTAGCCACCATTTTCCAATAAAATGATTTAAAATACAACTTAAGTGATTAGCAGGTACTTTTGCTGATGGTTTTATATAAAAATAGTTGATACAATAATTAGACATGTCATTCATCAGTTCAAAAACGTATACATACTCTTTACCAGTAATTTTATACTGAATTTTAAAGTAAAAAAGTAATTAATGCAATATTCAGTGTTTCAATTTTGATTACTGAATTAAATTTGAATAACTAGTATACAATATTTTGTTAATTTAGAGAAATGTTATACATATAAATTAGTAAATATTCAAAATAATACAAAGTATAGTTATACAGTAATTTTAAAATTACCAAAGTTGGATCAATATTGACAGGAGGTCTCAAGTGTTCAGGTAACTCGTCAGGCTCCAAAGGCTCTTCATCTTCCTATTGAATATATCAAAAATATGAAAAAGCATTGATAATATAGAATACTAATATATGTTTATTTCTAAGTTGTGACGCGAGTTGTTTTGATTTAGCCGGTATTGAAAATTAAAATGCATTTTTCAAGGTTATATTCAAACCTGTAATTATAATAATATCTACCTCCCACTGGTCAAGCAATCGCTCCATGTCGGCCTCGGAATAAAAGTTAATATCTTTTTTAGCCCAAGACGGTTTTTGACCGTCGGGTGATTTTTTTGCAACCACTGCAGCCATCAATACTAACGCCACTAAAAGCATTGAACGAATCATTTTTAAAACGAAAATATAATAAATTTACTATTAACCGAATAAAACTGCGTGATGTTAAAAAAATAATTCACAGGACGCGGTCAAAGCGAAAAACGAAATGTATATTATGAATTTAATGACGACACGACTATCGAGTGTCGAGAAGAAAATGACGATTATAATTTACAAGGGAGTTGAACCCAATCAAACGAAATTCCAACACGTTACTGGGTTAGCCGAATTCAGAATTAACGGGAATCCGTTGTTGATCGTCGATATTTTTGTTGAAATTCTTTGGATCCGGTTGTCACGTCGGTACATGATAACCGGTGTGTTGATATTTTGATAATATGGAAGTGTTGATAACTGTGACATGGAAACGGAGGTGGTTATAGCTCGATCAGTTACATGAACGATGAACATAATGCTGTTAAAATGAATACAATATACTATTATAATTATTTTTATCTACATCGTAAGTAAAAAATTGACAACAAGAATAAATACAATAATTATATAAATTTGTTATTTATTGTTTGAATTTATGGTCGACAATGCCGCCAATGTTTACGTAAATGATAACATGTCTAGTATGTGATTCATGGACAAGACTGCGTGCAGCGCCCGCGAAATTGAGATTTTAAAACACATGCCAATGTCATAGAACGGTATTGTTAAAATTTGTCAAACAACTGAAATAATCGAATTCAAATGTATTCATAAATTCAGATTTCGTTGCTTCTTAAATTTCAAAATATGAACGAGAAGAATAATATGACAATAATACAAATAAAACAATAAACATTTTATATTTATAACCAACTGAAACTATTGAAGTATCTCAAGAGTGAGGTTAATAAAATGTAAACTAATAGGTAGGTAAATATTTAAAATTTTTCAAAATCAAATCAAAAAGGATTTATCAAATCTCTATATCAAAAAATATAATGTACATTAAATCGAAATAAATTGAAAATGGTCAATTAAATCTAAAACTTAATTTAAGTATTGAGTGTCCCATCTTCCACATATAAGTCTACCTGCTACTTGAAAGTTAGAATTACGGGTAAGAGTTTTGTATAAAGATTTGGTTACTAATAAATTCATTTCAGGTTAGGTTGACCCTTCTCCAAAGTACGGTCTTGGTTGTGGGTATGAGTTAGTTCGAGAGCTCGAGCAACCGATAATAAAGTTGACAACGGCAACAAGTTTCCGAAATGCCGTTTGTTTTGAATTTATTTTCCTTAATAAAATATGCCCGGTTACAATATTATTCTCTTTTTCAGGTATATGTGGTAGGTGTGCATCGATGTCATGGTAACGTGCTGCAAAACAAAACAGCTCTTACAAGCATAACGTGTTTGGTACTAAGTAGTAAGTAATCAAAATTGTAGACGTGCTACCAAAATCTTGTTTGTAGCTGTTGTTGCTGACTTTTTATTTTTCTGGGTAAATATTATATTTTTTTGTGTTCCGAATTATTGATTTTTAAATACATCCTAATTTATGTAATCAATTATTGGCAATGAATAAAATATAAATATGTTATACAACCATGGAAAAATATATTATTTTTTAATTTTGTGGCAGAGCCGATTTTAGAATTTTCTTAGGTATACTTATTTTATTTTATAATAATTTTATTGTGATTCTATTATGCAGTTAAATTATTGAGCATCGTAATTTTTAATGTTTCGAATACATTTTTGATTCATTTTACAAATTATAAAAATTACATATCTACATAACATAAATTAATTTAACTGTTGATTTTTCAAAAAGTTTATCAACTTCGTAAACATTTTGTGACAAATAATCGACTACGTATAATACTATTTAGTATTTATAATCTATCATTAACGTGTAGGTAAATTGTGTTACTGTAGTAGTATAGTGAAATATTGGTATTATACGTAGGTAGTATAGTTATCAGTAAAGATATTCTTATTAGATAATCTCATATATTTAGTCAGTATATTGGAAAACATTTATTTTATTTTATTATTTTAAGTATATATAATATACAAGCTTAAAAACCTAATAAAACTTACCCTTTGTATACTTAATGTTTCCGCAACATTTAAAATAAATACATTTTATTATAATTATTATTCACTACATATTATGACTACTCTACTACTGTGCGTTTATACCACGATATAATTTATTGTATTTTTATTTGGTCGACTGCAATTATAAAAATGGTTTATAAGTTATTTGTAAAATGTAAGAGATAAATTTAAAAATAATTTCAACACAATTAAATTTGTTATACATATTATTAACTATTGAAAATTCCTTAAATTTTACTATGAAGTATGTAAGTAATAATATTATTCATTATAATGAAATAGTAGATTATAGCCTATGCTTAAATTAATAGGTAACGGGCGAGTGTGTAACTCATAATTTACTTATCAAAAGTATTATTGATATTCATAGTTGATTCATAGTTGTTGGGAAAACAAGGGCAATACATAAGGTAACATTGCTGTTTTAACTTTTAAACATGATTAGCTTATTATATTTTAGTGAATCATTGAACTAGTTAATTTTAAAGCAACTCAAAGTTAGCTATTTTAATTTTTAGGCTAGTTAAACAATTTGTTATTATAATATTATAATTATTTAGGCATCACTAATAAAATATCATTATTATTATTTTTGTTTAATTATGTTATTGTACATATTAAAATAAAAAAAATGAAGATAGTAGTTAATCTTTCTGCTGTATAATAGGTATTAAGTGTATCTTATCACTGTTTGGATGTGTTAAATTTGAATTTAATAATACATATATCATTAAAATGAAAAACAAATGTAAGCAGAGACCGTTTGATAGTCTTAGTCTATATTACTAAAAAAAATTGTATGATATGTTTTTGTTATTGTTATTTAAGTAATATATTTTACTGTGGGCCGATTTCATTATTTTTGAAAACGTTAATTTAACATATTTATTATATTATTAAATATTCATACATAGGTATTTAAGTTATTAAATTATTTTCAGTAATATATATTTGTATAGTTTATTATTGTTATAACTTTTGAGCCATTAATATCTAACTTTAAAATTCATGGTATAAATAAGTTTAAATATATTATAGCTTGAATTAAATTTACATGTTTTGAAAATATTATGATGTATATTAAAATTATAATTATAGGTAAAAGTTTTAAGTTTAAATATATAGAATTTTTATATTGTAACGAAATAACTAAAATTGTTATTCTTCGTTTAGACATTTAGAATACTTTATCTAAATTTGAATTTCAATTGTCCATAAAAAGAAATGTGATTAAATATTTTTAAGATATTATAGTTTCAATATGAACTATTGTTAAATTTGTAAAAAATTTTCAAGTCTTAGGTATAAAAATTGAAAATTGAATAAATCGTTAACTATAAGTAAGTACAAACTAATTTACAAAATTTGAAGTTTAAATTCTTGTTATAAAAAAAACGCGCCTATATATGTTTTTAATATTTACGGTTATTTATTTTCAAATTGATAATTAGTTTTAAATAAAAGTTTTTATTTTTCCAAATTTTTAAAGAAAAATGTTATACATTTATACTTTTGCCCCCCCCCCCCTCAATCAAAGTACCTACTGATTAGATTTACTTTTCTAACAGAAAAGTTTATTGTAATTTCCTTTTTAATGCTCAAAAAGATGATATGTAGAGTATACATCATAGACACATTATACTTATAAAAAAAAACATTATTATAAAATGAATACATTTATTAGTTTGTTCAGGATCTAAAAATATTAATTTACAAAGTCCAATAACTATATTTGGCAATTATTTGTGATTAATTTTCCAAATATTGGTACATTTTTTCATTTCACCGAAATAATGTCGGTGAACAAATTTTACGGATATGAAAATTATTAGTCAATAATTTATAGAGAATTGTTGTAAAAAGAGCGTTGTACTGTTGTGTTATTGTGTATGAATTCATAAATATAGGACACAAAAATATATTTTACCATATTATGCAAAGATTTTTTATAATTAATATAATTTTTTTTTTTAGTTTTATCATATTGATATTATTGTTATTAACGATTAATAATGAGTGACAATTGGCGACAAACAATGATGAACATTACTGATCGTATATTTCCATCTCTTCCACCCGAAGAAAAAGTTGGGTCAGCTTTTGGTACGTGGTTGATTTTGTAAATAAATATCATTTTCGTCTTTTAAATTTTAATAATGGAAGTTTTTGAAATTTGTTCATAAAATTTTATACTAAAACAGTTTAATATAATATTAATACATATTAATTATTATACAGTATACATAAAATATATATACTGTTGTACTATTAGTGTATGTTTACTAACTCTATATTTATTTTTTTTTTATTATTATTATTATTGATCTTTATATATAACTTGGTAGCAAAAGCCATTAGTTAATCTCTTAAATACTAATTACAGTTTTTACACTTTTTGTGAGTGTTCATTATGTTACATTATCTTAATAGTTACAATTACAATTATATTTTATTTATAAGGTTGGTTAGTTTTAAAAAGGTTATAATTTTCATATTTTTATCGGGGTTTGGTCCGAGAATTTTATCCGTTAATTTTATTCCGCTAAATTAAGATTTGTACGCTTTTGTTGGTACATATGACATTCTGTTATGATGTGTTTGACTGTGATCTGTGTTTTGTTAGTTTCGCAGATGGTAGATTCATCATTTGACATAAGGAACCTGTGCGTTATCCTTGTGTGTCCGATTCTTAGGCGATTTATAGTTGTTTCGTCTTTTTGATTTAGGTTAGGGTTTTCCAATCTGAATATATAAATATATAAATTATATACTATTTTTGTGTATTTTATAATACATAAATCAGTATATATATAATGTAATACTTAAAATTAAAAAAAATATAATATTATTTTAAATACTCTCTTTACTAATAGTAAAAAAAAAAATATAATATACTTTTAATTTCTATATAGGTAACGAAATCGTGTCTAGTCTTCCACTGCAAATGTCACTATATTTTAACATCGTATACTTTCCATTTTGGCTTTATACATTCTTATCACTGATTTCGTTTAAAGTAAGTAATAGTCTTGGTAAATTTATAGATAAATTATTGATATAAAATATTATATATTTATTTTTAATTTGTTTTTAGTTGAGTTGTTTAAGCATGTTGACGCAAACTATAATTTCCGTGTCTTTATTTTTGATATTAATTTTAGAATGTGCTCGATTGTACTTGGGTGTTCAAGGAAATCTTAATGAAAAAGTAAGGAAATATTTTAGTAAATGGATAACATCTAGGTCTTCCTTAAAATAATACTTTAAATTTCAACAGTGTTTTATTTATTTATTTATTTTTTTTTGTTACAATAGATTCCGGATTTGGCTGCATTTTGGATGTTTTCGTTAATCCTCCAATTACCTTTACAGTTAGTATTTTTGTGTTTGAATACTATGCCTGTCGAAATCGCTGTTCACAGTATAATGTGCATTTTGCTTATGTCACAACTCATTTTTGGGTTCATAGTTCTACGTGACATGGCAAAACACCACAAACTCCGTTTCCATGTATCACAATTTTATTACAGCCAGCACAGCAAAACTGAATGAACTATAAATATGAAACATGAAATATGTGATCTGCTATTGCATTGTCTGTGTAAAAATATCATTTTAAATCATCCAAACGCGTTATAATATTTAGCTATGGGTTTTCTATTTTCACAAAATTTAATTAATGCAATTACATCAAGTATTTTTGCATACCTTTATTAATATTTTAAATACATATTCATAATAGATGATTCGTATTATCACACTTTCGCAAAAGAAAAGCAAATGTTTAAAAATGTTTTTGGTTCGAGTTTTTTGTGCATGCGGATGATGTTCGCAAGTAGGATGGCATCGTAGTGCAACAAAAGAACTTTGTTAAGGGCGAGTTAACGACCGAAAGAGGTAAATGAGTCGAGAGAAGGACTGGTCGGGCATATTCAAACACCAGATGGAAGAGATAATAGAATATTACGCGGAAACACAGAAGTATTTAATATAATATTATACATGTGCGGTATGTGTTCCAAGGGACGTTTTAAGGGTTAAACCATTGTCTAGGGACTCCGGGATACGCCAGTGCGCCGTTTGTCTTACAGTTGTGTGCGCCATATCTCCGCGTGTATAATATAATGAAAGTTAATGAGGTTGAAATGCAGATTGCAAAGCAAGACGGTACCGTTTTCGCTGATTAATGGCTCCCCGTTCGCGGAGGAAACAATGCGATAATAACTTTATTACGCCGGACGAACAAGTCGTGTCGCTCAGGAAATCCAGCCCAGAGTGTGTTATCAGGTCTCTCGAGATCTATCTTATGTTGTAATCGCATTGATATAATATAATACAATACTCCGACAGACATCGGTTCGTTTCCAATACTGTAATATAGCATTATTATAAATTACCATGACGTATACAGTTATAATATATCTAAATATTAATAATATTATTTTTATTTACTATAAATTTAAGTATATAGTGCGAAAGATGTCGATAAAGAGAAAAATATTCAACTCATATTGATTAAGGTTGTTTAAAATTTCTAACG
Source organism: Melanaphis sacchari (assembly GCF_002803265.2). NCBI lineage: Eukaryota > Metazoa > Arthropoda > Insecta > Hemiptera > Aphididae > Melanaphis > Melanaphis sacchari. Next base: position 1,856,715 of record NW_020271173.1, on the reverse strand, counting down.
TTATATGCTCATTTATTATTGTATTAAATTATTGTACTCTTACATTTTAAATAGAAACAATAGTTTAATAGAACGTTATATGTATGTATCACAATATTTGTTATCTTTAAAATATATTATATTAATAATAATCATCTCCTATGTATTATGTTTAACTAATTTCAGCTTAATAAATATAAGTTCTTCAATTTTTATCTCATATTTATATAGTGCTTTTTTTTAGATTATCAGACAATTGAAAAGTGATGGAAATGAATTAATTTTACAATGATGTGTGTTAAAAATTGTTTTTCTAACCTAACCTTTTGAAGTAATAAAATTGCTTCCATCTTCTTTATCTTAAACTTTCAGGGAGTTTTTTTGTAGAAAATTAGATCTAGTACGACTTGAACTTTTCATCAAATATTTCTAATAACATTTCATAAACTTGGTACGATTTCATTTATTTATTCGGTTATTTTTGAGCTATTTATACGTTAATTTTTATTTTGGTATTTTTTATAAATGTTGTTAAAAATGTTTAGGCTTAGTTATAAATCTTAAAAGTATAATACATGGTTTCTAATCAATTGCATTTATAGTGATTAGAAAATATTAAACAAAAATAACCTTTTTAGTTATTTAGTAGTATTTCAAAAAATATTATTATAGGTATTTGCTATGTTCACCATTATAATATGTATATTACTATATGTTAATATTAATAATATTTTAAAAATATTAGCGCAGTTTAAATTTAACGTAGTTTTATAGTTGGGCTAATATTATTATAGAATGAATTTTTGTTTCGTTAAATATGTAGTAGGTACTATTTAATTTCAGAAAATTTTAGTAAGTTATGAAAATAAATTACGTTAGGTACCTAATACTATATTTACTAACAACAATGTTTACTTATTAATTTAATCAAAAAACTTTTGTTCACCTACATCTTATCAACTTCGCAAGTTAAAAATACAATAAATATTTAGTGTTAGAGCCTTACAAAGTAGCTACTTTACTTATTAAATATTAGAAACAAACCTCTTATTATAAATTCAAGTTTATCATATTATTATATGATTCAAATTTCAAATTAAATTAAATTGGTTTAAAAAAAATATATTTTTAAACAATTTGTGTTCTTATATTTATTGTATTTTTTTTTTTTAATTTTAATAACCATTGAGTATAAAATAAACCTTTTAATATTCATATATATATTTTGTTTGTGAAACAAAGTATTAAGTAGGTCATAAAATATCATATTTAAAAAAAAAATCATTTTGTCATTTACAAATAGCTAAAAAATTATACAATGGAATAATAAGCTAGGTATACATGTATACATTTTGAATAGTCAATAGGATATAGACACGGTCAAATAATCACATTTCAATGTAACTTGGTTTATTTTTATTTTTTTATTCTACCACTTCTTCCATAGGTTCGTAACACTTCGATAAACGAGTGTCACACAAGAGGGTATACGAAGGGACATAATGAATCGCACTTGCAGAGAACAGGTGGCCCTTTATAAGGGGTGGTTGGTTGGTTGTTGTAATGAAGGGTCGTCTCACCCCTCGGGCAATCCCGGCCGGCAGGTCAATTTAATAGTCATTCGTATTTTGTTAGAGTATGTTTAAAAAAAGCGTCCCCAGACTAAATGGTTTTTGGTTCGTTCGGAATGATAAAAACTTTGATTAGAACATTTGTAGTTGTAATTCGTTTACAAATGCATTTATCGTATGTACCTACTTCTCTTACATAACGTATTGACAGAACACGTCCGTATGCTATAGTAAAATATAGTTATTATTAGAGTACCGTCGAGTTTTAATTAATATATAATACATATTAATAGATACAAAGAAGATTAAAAAAAAAACAAAAACTATTGTTATTTAGACATTTTAGATGATTAATACAGTAGGTACATTACATTTGAGTGTTTGCAGTAGCCAGTTTATAATGATAATACCTACGTAAATAAACAAACTCATAATATTACTGTCGACTTTGAAACATATTCAGTCATTGGAACACCTTGACTCTTGAGACACGGTTTTTATCATCACGAGTTATAAATAATGTACTATACCTACTTTATAATTTTAAATTCAAAACATAGCTTAACCTAACCGAACTATGTCGTGTTCAAGTTCTGAAAATTGTCATTAAAAGTTAATTGGTAGGTCTATAATAAAATATTTGTATCCGAATTATCAGCAAGTGTCTATTACAAGAGTTGCAAATGTTAAATGAATAATAAATTTTGTATTTATATATTGTGATAACGATAAGAGTGTTCTGTAAAATCGTATCTCTGATGATCGATAAGTGTTGCCTGCGCCTATTTTTGTTTGTTCAGAAAAGTATGCTCAAGTCACAATAGGAATAATCTAGCCAGTTTGAACCCGGCAGATTTTCTTTCCTATGCATGTCTTATTTACCTGAAAATATATACGAGTGATGGGATATTGTAAGCTTGCACCTAGCACGACGACAGGTTAGGTTAATAATTAATATTGACTACGGCAGTCAACAAGTGTCGCCCAGAAGGCTGGAATATTTTCATTAAACGGTTTGAAGGAGAACAATTCTCAGAGTCGTAGTCGTTGGAAAATAGGTTTTTGGGAAAGGCGGGGAAGGTTTAGTCGATAGTAGTGTAGCGGTTGTGGTGTTGGGACGTGGGCGGTTTGCAAACGGTCGGGAGTCAATTCGCGTCGGACGGTTTGCGCGTCGCGAACATCTGGTTCTCTTCAGCCGCGGCGTCGGATCAAAACCGTTTTATCCGGTCGACGTCCGCGCGCAACATTATATTTTATTCTCATATAGAAATAATAATATGGACCGGATCCGGGCCGCCGCGGAATCGATCGCGATCCGCCCGGACGGCACCGTCGCTCTTCCTGTACATTACAAATTTTTTTTTTTTTTTTCATATTTATATATATAATATATTTAGCACGCCCGCCCGACACCACCAGAACGTTTAACGAGCTACGCGTCGCGGGCAGCTAACATGTGTTGCGGCCAATAGTCTCGCGCGCGGCAGATGCGGTGCCCGCACTTGCACACGCACAAAATTATACACTATATGATGTACAATACAACCGCCTAGCGATCCTTTTGTACGGATCACGAGTGGCACTGCACCCTCACCACTCGTCGTCGTCGACGTCGCAGTCGTCGATGCCGTCGTTATAATATTATATATTTGTGCGCGCTCTCGACGGGGGCCGCGTTAATCAACCTTTTCCGCACAACATATGGAACGTTTTTCATCGCGCATATGCCGGCCTATATTATATACATCATACGATGTATGTGTGTGTGTTTGTGTGTGTGTGTGTGTGTGTGTGTGTGCACGACCCGCGAGGGTCACGTGAGCCTATTCCACCACCGCGAACATTGAGTCATACACCGCGGACAAATATAATACATGTATATACATCAGACGGAGGTACTGCATAATAATAATAATAATAATAATAATAACATACATATCAATATTAGATAATATATACTTACGACGATATTATATACGCGATTATCACACTCGTCCGATATCGTAACGTACTCGGATAGCGGCTTGACCAAGTGAGCTGCATTGGTCGTCTGACTAAACTATAGAATTGTTTACCGTGCGATTGTCTTCACTCAGAGCACCTTCCGTGTTGTCTGGTATCCATAAGGGCGTTTCGTGTGTTTTGAAATTCTGAGCATTATTGAACGGTTTAACAGCCAATCGTTATGTGATTTTATTATTTTCAATTGAAATACCGTACAAACGGTGTATATATTTTAAATAACCACGTTTTTTGTTGTATAGGTATTATAGACACTCGCCCAAACCGACCCCATTTGGCACGGTCGATTCGCTTAAATGGGTCACGCCCGCATAACTATTGAGACCAGATCAATTTCGTGATACCGCAATAGTAAAAATTGATCATCGAGAATCATGTATGATCTTATATGAAACGCGGGCATACACTGTATCTTAAACGATATCATCACCGGTGAGGTCTCGGCATACTCGTATTGTTTGTTGTAGCGGGGAATATAATAATAGCAGTAAATGCAGTATCGAGAAAAAAATGTTGTAGATGTTTTTGAAAACTATTTATTTATAATTTGAAATATTATATCAGACTCGAGGGCGTATTTCGAGTGCATTTTCGAAAGGTATTTAAAATATTCTTTAATAATTCAGTTAATTCGAGCTTAAAAATATATCTTGCAAATGTGTCGTCGGATCTAATACAATTAATATCATTATGCTATTTGGATATAAATATTTTGATAGAAATTAGTAAAAATGTAAAATACTTATCGTTTGGTAATTATTTTTAAAGTCGTGGAGGAGGTTGTCCAGGCATAGAGTCCCACTCACATACGCTAATGACCTGACCATCAAGTATTTACATTTAATAAAAAAAATCAGTGAATGATTCAGAGATGGTTTGGATACATGGAACACCCTTCTGTGTAGGTTCCTATTTTATTATATTTTATTTTATTTTATTTGATACTTCAATCGTTGCGAAGAATCTACCACGTGGTAATTCCGACGAAGAGCACATCTTAATTACTTTGTTATTATTTATCCAATTAATTTGATGACAAATAAGTTATGTATATGGTGGTTATACGTGTTGTACATTACCTAGGGTATTAAAATACGTGATTTTTAAGAAAGCGTGAAGTGACAACGAATTCGAATAAAAACAGTAGACCAAATGGGGTAATTTAGACATGTCTTAGCAAAATTGTAAGATTAACGAAACGTGCGTAGCTTTGTGAGGGTACAGTGTGTATATTTTGTGTAATAGCAACGACTAAATAGCCTATAACGGATACACGTGTGACCTAACCACATACAATTGTTTACAATCCAGAGATCGATAAATGTAATAATATAAACTGACGAGTTAGATGTATGACGGCCTGCGACGGATGCTAACCAGTACAGGTAAAATAAATTAAGGATTTTTTTTTCCAAATGATCTATATAATTCTGCTCTATAATATAGAATATTGGTAGTATAAATATCCTGGTGTGGATACACAAAACGCCGATTGGATACGGCTGCGTGGAAGAAATTTAACATATACGACACATACTGAAAAAGTTGTCGAACGCGAACCCAAGTGCAGTACAGAAAAGTATTAATGGCTTTCCAAAGTGTTCTTCAATCGTCAAAGTCTCGACTTTATTATTAACCGGGTGTCACATATATATATATATATGTGTATGAATCCTCCGGCGGCGAACTCGTTTCAGTTCGTTACGCCCGACCAAATTCGATCAGTTTTCCCGGCCGATTGAATATATATATATATATATATAAATGGATAGCGCGATTGATTGATCGGGCACTGTGTAATTGGTATTTTGCCACCTGGGGAATCGCCGAATGTGCGCGACCGTCGTCGTCGTCGTCGTCGTCGCAGTCGTCCTGTCGCACTGTCTGCCCCGGAGCCACAATTATTGATGATTTGGCTCCGTCGAATAGTACTTATGTGTGTGCGTATATACAGGAAACCTCACCTCCCCCCATGGGAACCGCCACAGCGGAGTCTGTGTGTTGTGTGATTGTAACTGTCGCGCAATAAGTCCCTCCCGCACGTCCTGCTAGATCGTGTCCTAGGAAATTTTTTCTCTTTTTCGGTCTTCGTTCGCGCGTTGAAATCGAATCCGGCAATAACCTCGACGGCTATATTCCAACTGTGCGGCGTTTAAATAATGTATTATATATTAATTTATACTACCTATACTAGTCGTATATTTTTCATTCGCGCTTGCAATAGCGTGCTGGTTGGTGGCAGTGTTGGGCAAAATTTTATCTAGATAATTATTTGAATAAAAATGTATTCGAATAATTTTCAACTATGAGAATAAAAAATTTTCAACTAAATTTTAAAAACAGTTATACGAATAATTTTTGATTATTTAATTTGATTAAACATAGTTTATAATTTTTTTAAATGTAGCTATTGTTGTATATAATATATCATACTGTAACAATACTATAAGCATGTTACATGAAACCATTGATCCTATATATTAAATATAAAATCTATATTATGGTCAACTGCTGATCAATACAATAATATTAACACACACGCATAATTGTAAGTAACTTTCTTCTATTGATAGATATTTGTTTATTTAAAATATTTTTACATATTTCTGATACTAAAATAATTCAAAATCGTGTAACTTAAAATTTAATGTCAACTATTTTTTATAATATGTGCCTGTTTTTAATTACCAACCCTATGTTTACCGAAATAAAATAAACGAAAACTATTCAAATTTCTATACTTGAAATTTAGTTGAATAATTTTTTATTCGAATAATTATGATTGAAAATTATTCTAATAATAATGTTTTCAAATTATTCGAATAATTGTAAAAATAAATCAATCGAATAATAATTTATTTGAATAAAATATTTTCTAAATAGATAAAATTTCATTCGAATAACGTCCAACTCTAGTTGGTGGCGTATTGACGATGAGGTATTATAGCAATGAGTTGAGTTAGTACAAAAAGGGAGCAATTCCACTCCACTGACTGAGATTTTCTCTCCGTTTTCTTAAAAATACGATTGAAATTTATTCGAAACCATGTCAATCAAATATGGTAAGTGCAGATCGTTTTTTTCAAATGCCTGAAAATATGCATTATTTTCGTGTTCCGTTGATTCGTTAGATATGATAGGTACGTTAGGAATTTAATTTGCCTCCTGTACAAATAATACATTACTTAATAATGTCAACAGGTGTTGCTACTAAAAAAAATATTGTCAAGCCTTAATATGATAATTTTTCGATTAAACTTACATATAACTTACAAATTAAAATCTTAGCTTTTGAAATTTGAACGGGTTTCCGTCTACATATGTGTCGAATGATATACGTATTTTATATATGATGGTCGGTGAGTAAAGCTAGCACTAATCCTAAGAACTCGATTCGAGGGACTAATAATACCCGCCAATCAGCTTTTGGAGAGGCTTAGTTTTGTGGCTCTTATCATCGCTTCATAATTAATTAAAGTGTTAAGGAGGACATTTGATTTTTCGCCTGCCCGCGAATGTAATTTTATTCCAATTCATTCAAAAATTGTACATGCACTATTCTTTTTACTTAACGAAGATTAAAATTCAATTTATTATAATACACAAACATTGATTATAAAATAAAAAAAATAAAACATTCGAAGAATAGTCTAAATAATTCGATCCGACGTGTAAATCGGGCTGGGGTGAGAAAGATGTTATACATATTATATATATGCGGTATGATTTGCGGAAATCGGAGGGCCATTACGTGTGCCCATCATCGATGCTCCGGCGAACCGGTCATCGATGAAACGTCGAACGATATATTACAATCACGCGATGATTCTGCGTTTTTTCTTGGCGATACTATTCGTCCCGCGCAGCAGTTTCATATCCTACACCGGTTTTAATTGAATTCGACTACGTGTCGACTACGATTTATTCCATCTGAAAACCTAACGCAGAATCGACTATACATATTATATACATTACTCATAAGTCATAATTGATTATACTGATATGCGCATAGTGTATCTATTCAACTGCGTGAGAAAAAATATTGGTAAAACTACTTTTGTATTTTTCTATTATATTATATATTGTAATATACATATATATATATATATATATATATATATATATATAAATTATGCTTAAAATTTGTATGCGCGAGTGCCGAGTACGAGGATGTATGATACATACATTTTTAAACCGCGAAACATCGTAATTCGATAATCTGGTGGCAAGGCGCGACAATAAAATATACAATAAACCATATTATTATTATGTTATACACGAACGATATATTTCACACGTATAACATTATTATTTTCATTGCATATATCATATTAGAAAAGGGCTGGAAAATGTGGTGGAAGTTTTCGATTTACAAGAAAGTATTTGTGTTGTGTGTTGACATAATACTATAAAAATAAATCTAACCTAATTTATTCAAACACTATACTTTTTAGACATACATTTTGTGCGAATTAACGAACTTATAAGAGTATAAAATTTTATTAAAATTAATTGTATTATAATATGGTAAGTATTAATATTATTTAGGGTAATAAATAAATTATTAAAATTTTAGCTGCAACGATTTGATGAATCATTTAAAAAATAACGCGAAGTAATTTAGATGTCATATTTTAAATAGGTATTAATCAAATTTAAATTTGCATGTACTTAATACCTATATGTAATACGTTTGTTCGTAGGAAAAAATGTCAAGATAGCGAACGACATTTGTACTGCCTGTTTCAAGATTAGTAATAAATAGTTAAGTTGAGATATTGTTGTATACCATTGTCGAAAAGTATTAAAATTAAAATATAATATATTTTACATTAAAATTGAATTAAATTTAATACTTGAATATACCACTGAAACGCTCAGAAATGCGTCTTAAGTTCGTCGTGAGAAATACACCGTTAGAAAAACTTTGCTCAGAGTCATTTTTGTGGGTGATATAGCAGTTGAAGGACCGATTGCGCATTTTTCATGCGGTTTTACATAAAAACACGGTAGGGCTATGCGTATTTACAACAACCCTTTGGCATAGGTCAACAAATCTCTTCAACTCGTTTTTTTTTTGGTCGTTTTCTGTGCACATTATACTATTTATACTGATTTAAACTGTAATGCATTGTAATAACATTAATAATACTACGTCTATTTTAATTATATCTATTAATGATTTGCCAGACTTAAAAAAAAAACAAAAAAAACAATGGTTCAATTAAAATAACTTGCAATGTTTAAGAAACGTTTTCTTCATCGGATTATCATTTAACCCTGCATCAGTCATGTTGTTTAATATCACACAAGTAGTCGCGCGTCTACGTATTTTATAGAACATTCACAATTGTTGTCATTAATAATTTTTTGTTATAATTAACATTAATTAATGATTTGACCAAATTATTGAATAATCATATTAAATGTATATTTTTAATCAAATAATTGTACAATATTAATTAATTAAATACGTGTCGAAGGTCCTGTTACAATTTAAAGGAGTAGTAAAATATTATGTATGAGTGCTGTTAATTACTTTTTTTAGCCTTTTAAGTTTTAATTACCTAGTATCCATTTCATCTGAAGATGTACTGTATTGTTTTTTATTGAAACAACAATCTTAATACTTGGGATCGAGTTAATATAAACGAAAAGAACAATATGTTTAATGAAATTAGGATGAGAATGAATACAACAAATAAATGTTACTTCATAATGAAAGAATGTTTTCTTCCAAGTTACAGTCCAGACATAGAATGATTTTCGTTCAATTTGGTACAATCCAAGGTAAGGATTAAAAGCAACTTACACAAAATAACTAAATAAGATATTATATTAAATTAAACTAAATCATTAGATTTAAATTATTTAACTCAATAAAAAGAAGTTGTTATTATTATTATTTTTTTTTTTTACTACTATCACTGAAAAACTGTAGATATATATAATATATATATATATATAAAGATAAATATAAATAATATTAATCGTATATAAAGAAAGACACGATAGAATATGTATATAAATATTTTGGTTATCTAATAATATCTATAAATATAATATTTTATTTTAATATTATCAACAGTTTGAAATTATTTTTTTTTTAAATAAAAAATATTAAAAATCAGAATCATAAAAATAAATTTAATAAAATAGTGTAGAATTTATAGCATACGACTTGCTTTACTTGGAGAATGAAAATAAATATGAAACAAAATAACAATCACTATGCTTATTATCTGTCAAAGAGTTTTAATGATTGCATATAATTACAAAGGATCAGCTGCCAATTAAATATATATGTATTGGTACTATCTTATTTAACATATACATTGAGCACATCTGTTCAGGTTCTTAAATAATAATATTTAAACAATTTTTTACTCGTATAATAGAAACAATTAATAATAGTACAATATTTTTTTTCTCCTAAAAATTACCTATACAAAATATTAAGTCCTATAAGTATCATTTAAATATGTTAATCAACTTAAATATTAAAACAGTAGTTTATTTCTGTGATTTTTTTTTTTTTTTTTTTAGCATATGGCGCTTATGTCCGGGAGTAGGCCCGAAGGCCTAGTTCGGACGCCTATTTGACAGAATTTTTAGTGGGCACCCGTAGGTTTCTGCCATGCCCAGGTGATTTCTGTGATGATATTAATTTGTGAATATGAAGGACTAAATTTAAGTTATAAGTAAACCTAAAATGAGGATTACGTGGTTTTGTTTATTATTTATATCATTCAATATTTGCAAAGTAAGCATTTATAAATAATACTAATAATAGTAGAATTTGATTTAATGATAATTAGACATATTTAAAATAAACTCATCTGCATTTTTGCAAGATCAGTGATAGTTTTTTAATATAAGTTGGTTGATAAGCTTAGACTTTTATTAACAATTTTTTAATTATATATTATAAGAAGTGAACTGTTCTAATTAAACACTGTAATTTATATCGTTTAATAAAGATTCCATAAAAATATATATGAATGTAAAAAAGTATATTAAGCTGAATTATTTGTATACCTAACTGATGAAATTATAAGTACAATAAAAATCCACAAGTGAACTCGATTATTAAATTGTGATTATAGAATTGTATGTATCTGTACGTATTTCTATTGATATAACTTATTAATGCAATCATCACCGAATTAAAATATCAAGTTATTTACCGAGGAATCATAAGAGATGTGTATAATACGTATCTATACTAGGTAATACAATATTACTTACATAGGCGAATCTAGGAATTCATAGCAGGGTGTGCCTTTACCTCAAAAAGGCCCTCTGTAGTTCAAAATATCTCTCAGTTATCACACGTTTAAAATATGTTTCCCATTTGAAATTACAGTATTAATAATATTAAATAATATTAAGATTAATTTTTATTACCTAGTTTAGATGCTATTTTTCATGCTGTAAAATACACATGTTTTGTTTCAAAATTATTCAATTTAATAAACTACAACTATTGCGAAATTCAATATATGTTACTCAGTTATTTTTTTTTTTGGACACATGTCAACCAATAATTAAATTGTTAATCAATTATGTTTAAAATTCTTGGAAGTTTAATACCTATAACATAAAAACTTGTTTAATACCTTTCATTTTTTTTTAGTTCTGCATCTTTTTTTTTGTTTTAACACTCTTTTTGAGTGACCACTTGAATTCTTAAGCGACATGATATTAAACTTTATACTTCTGTGTTAAATGTTAATACAATAATAGTAATAATACTTAATACGAAATAAAATATTTTTCATTTTATCAATAATCATAAAAATGATAATTACTGGTAAAATTAAATTACATCAAATAACTATGATTATGGCTATAAATTACGACTATAGCCGTGCTATAAATAAACAGGCATGTTTTCTCTTTTATTGATAATATTGCTGATCTCTTATCAACTATGCTTATCACGATAACATTTATTGGCAATATTTGTACCCATAAAAATGTATTAAAATTAAAATATAAATTGTTTAATGTTTAGACTCCATACCGTTGTAACTGAAATGAGTTATGGGCCCTACATAGATTTATACGAGTCGCAGGGTGTGTCCTGGCACACCAGGCACACTCTGTAGATTCGCCTATGATTACTTAATTTACAGCTTTGATTATTTTAAAATTATAATAAATAATAATGTAATGTGTAATTATGCAAAGTAATGATGTTACAATGCTGTAAAAAGTTTTAATATTCGCATTGTAATATATATTTAATGGAAATATTATCAAGTTTATTTTGTATTTAAGAAATAAATTAAAATTATTTTCTTTTTTTTTAAGGAAAATGAAACAGATGCGTTATTAGGACGAATAATCGAAAGTGGAATTTCCAATAGTGTAAAAGTAGGTTATAAAATTATCAAAATACCAGTTATTATAGGAGTAAAACTCTGTTGGAAAGCTATAAAAGTGCCTGTTAAGTTTGTATAGAATATTGCATCAATTTCTTTAGAAGTTCTAACTAGACTTGCATGGAGAATAACTAAAAAACCATTAAAAAAGATTACACCAAAGTTCTTACAAGATAATTTAAGACAATTAGTAAAAGAGTACAAACAGAAAAAAAAGTTGAAAAAACAAAAAAAAATCAACAAATCGAAGAGGTTATTTAGAAAATAAAAGATTGGCGAGTAAAAGTAAATTTAAGAATTAAAATCACGTAATGCAAATTTATTCAAGTTTACTATGTAGTAATACAATTTTTTGGGTAATAGCCCAAAATATAAACAAATAATTTTCTATAGAATCACTAAAATTAATAGGATAAAAATGAATTATTTAAGTTTTTTTGCAATTTGTTAGCAGCATTATTATTGGTAATAGAAAATATTTGTCTTTTTGTAATAAATACTAAATTTACTAAAAACATTTAAAATACATTTTTTTTTTACAATAAAAATATAATAATACAATTTAAAATTTTTTCAATAAAACAATAGAAAAATATCAATGAATAAATTGAAATTAAACATTAATTATTTTAAATTTTAATTTTAAAGTAAAAAAAAAAAAAGTGATTGCTTTTAAATATATATGTATAACACTACGATGATGCTCCATCCATCGTGTAATTTCTAAGGTTTTTTAATAATAAAATATTTATATTATTAACTGTATTATTAAAATTAATAATATTTATTAAATATATCGTATATTAATTTCTATTAAATACTTTCTGTGTTATATTACACAATTCACTTTCAAGCTGATTTATTGATTATTTTTGTGCTTATGTCATTTACTATAATTTGTCTATAATATGATGTTTTACGTTATGAGAGTTAATTTAGAATCCTGTAAGATAAAAACATTTTTTAATGTATTAGGTAGATAAAAGATTCAATTAAAATTACAAATATTTATTTATTAAATGAGCAATAAAATAAATTTACTTGTTCTGACAATTTTACTATTATAGGATCAATAATATTCTAAATAGAAAATGGTTAGTCGTTCTATTTGATTTAAGCTATTATTTTTAGATTAAGTTGGAAAAATATTTTGTTTTCAAAATTAAATTTTCATCCATGGATATTACTATGATGATATTTGTTGATATATTTTCAAAGTTTAAATATTATTATAAAACTATTATGGGCTACTATACTATTATTAATTAAGACTTTAATTAAATTACAATTATGCAATTATTGATTTTTTGAGGTTTATATATTTTGAGTTAAAGACAGATAGTAGACTAACCTGACCGCGATAGTAGTAAAATCAACAAGAACATTTAAAGATTCATTAATATTGTAATACCAAGCACTACATCGATTTCATGAAAGAGTCTACATCACGTGAAAAGATTCTTGAAGTGTATTAAAGAAACAAAAAATATAGGTTAAAATTTAATGAATTTGTTATGACTGATAGAATTGAATGATTTTATGTGATAAAATGTAGAACCATGGAAGGTTTAAAAATTAAAATTAATACAGGTCCATTTTGTAATGTACAAATTGAAACCACGGAAATCACCTTATTAAAGAATGAAAATAAAAATGACATAAAATAATGATCAGTGTGTACTTTTCTGTGTTTAAATGATTGCGTATAATTATATTGGACCAACTGTTGATTTAGTATTCTAATTGTTATCTAATTAACATAACTATATAAATATTGAACGTAGGTATGTGTTCTTACATAATAATATTTAAACAATTTTTTACTCATATTATAATGCAAATACTTAATAATAGAACAACATTTTTTTTCTAAAAATAACCTATATTTACAATATACTAGATTCTAAATAACATTTAAATAAGTTCAATTACCTAAAATAATAAAACAGTAATTTATTTAACTTTTGACAATGCTATTGTTTTGTGAATATTAACGACTAATGTATATTTAACTATTTATTTTTAAAAGCGACTCGAGAAACTTTTTCACATGGGCGTGAAACAATAGTTTTGTATTTATATTATTGATGGTTGATTAAGTTGGAAACAGTTTTGTGTAAGACCTGTGCGCCACGAATAAAAAATGGTTGTCGCTCCGGTCACATCAAAATTGGAGTATAAGTCTTGAGTAAACTTAAAATGAGTATTACTTGGTTATGTTTATTATTGGTATCTTTCAGTGTATGCAAAGTAATTATTTATACAAAAATTATTATTTTTCATAGAATTTAATTAAATAGTATAAACTATGAAGTGTAAACGAGTAATTGTTTTATACAATCACACTGTTATAATAATAATGTAATAATACTAAACATATTTTATCATACATCATTTTTTATTATAAGTTTTAAATACTTGACAATGTATGCAATTAATTTTTTTTTTAAATAATGTAATATGGAAATTTAATTACAGTTTACTGCAAATATTGTTTATTTTTTAAGAATTTAATATTATGTAGAAACTTTGAATTTGACTATCTATTTCAAAATTTTGAAGCATATATTTTTATTTCCTGAACCATACATTATTACATTATTATGTAAGTACATTTATTAAAATCGTGTTATATTATTTAATAATATTAAATTTGATTTTATGTTACTATATGCGATAAAATAAAAATAAATAAAATAATATAAAATGTTTGTATATGTTAATATATAAGCTAGTTTTTATTATAATTGTAATTATACTAATTTATTGGTTTTTGTTGTTATACTTATATTATACATAATAAAATTAAAAAAAAGATTAAAGTACATCAAATTATTATTTAGCTTACCGATACACAGGATGGTCTAAAATCAGACTCTAATTAATTCACATCAACTTTAATATCATAAACTCAGCAATGAGTTTAGTGTCATCTTTTAAAAGTTGTCAATCAAAAATGACTAGACCATATATTCAACCATAATTATTTACAAGTAATATTGTTGATTATCAAAAAGAGCTGTTGAAAAAAGTATAAAATTAGCTAGGTATAACAAGGAAAAAATATTTATATTATCATTAAAAAATTTAAGCTAAAAGTAGTTAAATACCATATTATTATAGACTAATTTAGAACTATGACAATTTGGTGTTAAACATTATGGATTCCCAAACAAAATATTTTATCCAACATTTTATATATAATAAAGGTTGGTGTGAAATGACGAATTTCCGTATGACACACTTTATCTTATAATTTGTGAGACAAAAACTATACAAGTCATAATATGAATCACAGTTTCATTTGGCGTCCCAAATTTTTACTTTATATAAACACATATAATTATATAATATAAATAGGCTATAGAGGTAACATATGGGACATTCGGTCACCCTTACAATTACGGGCTGGCCGATGGGGCGCTGTGGATTTTGGCGTGTATATATAATATTGTTTTGTGGTTTGTATATCGTATATGTCGAGCAAAATATATTATACGGATATGACGAATAGTGAATATAATGATAATATACACACGATAATGTATATTGTACGGTATTTAATACTCGCAACATAATAATATAATATGCATTACTGCATAGTGTGCATAATATAGTGCTAGTGGAGACTAGCATTATTATGATATCGAAAACAATCTCATACTCGTAGAGACCTATCCTGTGAAATAAAATCGGATCCATATGATATAGAGTGCACTAAGGTGGTAACATAAACTATAATTATTTATATATCAATATACGTATATAACTGCGCGTGTGCGTCGGTTATACTCATTCGGTAGGATACGTGATCTCGATTCTTGGCCAGCGACACATATCGTTAGTAATACGGACAAGACCGGTATCAACTATATAAGTTCTGCGGGAAAGACGCGCGAAATGCACATGCACGGCGACGACTCGCATATCAATCGGCGGTGGAGGAAAAAAAAACGGATCGTCTCCCCATCGTTCCGTCTGTTCTCGCCGCGGGTGACGCGAGTCGGGCAAATCCGACTGCTAATAGAATCGTAATCAACGCTACGGCAGTGCCCTCGGAGCTTCCGACAGTAAACCAAATGCGTTTATTACCGTCGGTTCGAATATTATTATTTTTCATTCCGCCGGGTTATTACTGCCGCGGCCGGAGACCATTGTTGTCGTCAAACAGAAGGGTTTGTGCGCGTGTGTGCGCGCCCGTTTATATGAATAAATATAATATATAAGAGTTCATTGGGTTTTCATTTTTTTTTTTTTTTTTTTTTTTTAAACACCCGAACAAATAACAATAAGCACTGGAGCAGTTGTGTTCGCGAAGAATGAATATATTACAAACATTATTGTTATATTTTATCGTCCGTGACGTCACGTTTTGAGACTCGCCGCAGTACGACTATAAAATGTTACGTTACAATAATATAACATCCCGTATACAAATCGAAATCGTCACGACAATTAGTACGTCGTACTATTTATGATGTGCAGAATCCGATTGCAATACAGAGATAAGGGTCGACTCCCCTTATTAGTTCTTATACCTATACAATATTATATATATATATTAAATGGTATGCGAATATCGAACCCTTGCTTCATACACGTTTCATGTAAGACTTGATAGGTACACAATACTTAAATTTTTCAAAATATGTTTGGAATAATGTAGCCTAGAAGAACAATATTAAAGTTAATGGTGATAAATGTTGAAACAAAATATTAAAATGTCTTTAAAGTTTCAAGAAATTCTTTTCTTTTTAAAAAAAAAATATGATTTGTTTAATTTTTCCCGCAGTCGTAGAAAATGTTGTGAATAATTTGTGAACGTGTTAATTACTTTGATTACATATTTAAAAACTATAATACCACTAGTCAGAAGTTAAAGATTAAGAAACTGTGCGTGTGACAATAATTTGCTTTTCTAAAAATTAAAATTTCTACTAAAGAAAATTATTGATAAATAATCTACATGCTAAACGTTGTTGATGCAGATACTATTATATTGTCATTTGTTATGAAATTATATTAATAATATAATAATCTCTATTGTTTTTGTATAAATTAATATACCTGACTGCACCAGATCCATTTATAAGAAGTATTCATGATTTTATTAAATAAAAAATCTAAATATTATTTGAGTAGGAAAATTCAGCTATGGAATAAAGATGATAAAAACAGACTACTAATTATGGAAAGCATTAAAAAATGGTTCTGAAATAATAAAAGCCATCAATATTATTAACAGTGTTAACTTTTTTCGTCTTATATCTATTTTAGCGTATAATTTACAGTTGTTATATTAATTAATTAAGAGTATAGATATATAAACTATAGGTATATTATTATTTAGATATTATGAGTAAAATTTTAAATTAAAAAAATAAAATTGCATTTGAAAATTTTTGATTTGTATAGATATAATTTTTTTTTTATTATTTACTATAGCTAGCTACTCAAATTATTGGCTTATTTTACAATTTTATATTATAAATATTATAAATCCATAACACTGAACTATATATATATTACGTGCAATCGGAAAAAAAATCCCTCAGACATTATAATAATATAATAGGAGTACGTACAAAATGATTATTTATGGTGCACGCACCGCAGAGGGACTGTCCATTTCTAAATCGGTTTACAGTTTTATTTTATTTTTTTGTTTGTGGTTATCAGTTTCTACCCCGGAATAAAAAAAAACTAATCTTCAATAATTGCTCAAAGCTGGACACCCTCTATCACACCCTTGTTGTAAAAAAAATAAAAAATGCGCATAAATCGTGGGTGACGTATGAAAGCCACAGCGCAATTTTTGAATTTAAATGCGATCGTCTATCTGCCATATCTAAATCTGAAAAAGTAATTTCGATTTGAAAAAAATAACACGTAGATAAGCTTAAATGATTTTAATCGGATGCATCATTTATGGTTATTGCGTGATGCATATATATATTACATATATGAAAAGTAAACTTACACAGTGGAAAGTGTGTACTGTATAGTATGGTTCATATTGTAATATAAAATATTTTACTAAAAAATTCATGTAGCACGCATAAACCTAGAAGTTAATTAAGATTTACTATATAATATAAGTTATAAATTTATAATTATAATGCATAAAAACTAGTATCGAGGGTATTGTAGAATTTACCTATGATGTTAGTGTAATAGTGTCACGTATAATCAAATCCATACTAAGAATTGAAATATATATTACATTATATAATATTGCTTATATCTTAATCCTTAACATAGGTACTTAAAAATATAGTTAAATAGGTATAAAATGCAAAAATGCCATGAAAAATTATATTAAATGTTTACAGTAGTATTTTTTAGTATCTAATTCAAATATAAAGAACAAACGAGAAAGAGATTATACAATGCAAATAAAAAAAATGACAAATAATAATTTCAAAAGTAATTAAATTTATGTAAATGTTAAATTAATTATAAAATGCATTATAATAATGTTAATTTTCTAAAATTCATGAATGAATGCTGAAAATTTTCCACAACTAGTTCGGTACATACCTGTTAAAAAATACTTTTTAAATGTATTTTTAATACGAGTTTAAAGTAATTTTAAATATAAATTGTTATCATTTGTATTTGAAATACATATAAACATATTCGAATACTTTCCTTTAAAAGTATATGAATATAAATATAAATATAAATAATTTTTTGTTTAGTCATTTTAATCAGTAATCACTAATATATATTTCAACTTATTTACATTACTTAATTTAATTATTCTTATACCTAATTAACAAGATATGATAAGTACTATACATATAATTATGATTTATAATAGTATATGTAATTTTTGTACAAGTTTCTACTTGTTACTATTAAAGGATTAGATATTAAAGACTTACTACTCAATATAATATTTTTACCAGCATTTAAACGTTTTGAATTGATCACTCATCTTTAAATACTTGTAGTATTTCTAGACTTTTTAACTCTATATGACTATATATAACATAATAATATTAAATAGATTATATGTAATTTATTTTATAGAAAAAGAACTTGACTAACGTCGGAGAAGTAAATCCTAAGAACGACCTGTCCAATTGTACTGAGCCGTTTTGAACTTATTCGACAGGATTTCCCAGCACATGGATTCGTCTTGAATACGAAAACAATCAGGGGAACGGCAAGCAGCTATAAAAATGTGTAATTGATTGTGTATTCGCTGCACGTACACAAAACCACACTAACAAATTTCTACTAAACACTTTCCCGGATGCTTAATTCCTCTTTTGTCACGCCTAAGGGGCGAGACCGGAGAAAATGGCACGGGCCGGGGATTACGTCGTACAGACTTATAACGGAGTTGACTGGGCCTACGGCATTTCCCTAAAATAAGCTAAAAATAACGATAAAACGAGAATTGTATTGCTCGTCAATATCGTCTTAAGGTATTCTTTATCAACTAATTGGTAATTTAACATATGCATCTGATATAATTAATATGAGACATTTAAATTATTATTTATATTAACCTAGTAATAGCAATTATTAATTAATTATTATTCTTTAATTACAATAATCTGTTAAGATTTTTACTGATTAAATTAGAATATTATTTAATGATTCTTAAGAAAAATGAATGATAATAATAAATTATAAGTGCATGAATTACACGAAATATTAGTAATATACCTACTAATATAAATATCATAAATAGTATTAACGTTGACTTATAGTGTAATAGAAATAGTAAACAATAATATTGGTAATTAGTTATTATAAAAATTATAGGATATTACTATTCTAATATAGCTACTACACGCATAAATTATACTTACGAAATTACGAATGAAAAATCTATATTATGTTATAATAATTAATAAGACAAGTATAGAAGTAACATATACTTTTAACTAACGACTAGATTATTAGATAATTTTTTTTTTATATATTTAACTTTTTATTATTGGATCGTAGACAAAGTTTAATAAACTTAACGCATTAAAAATTTGGTTTTGCAAAAATAATATTATTAGTTGTTACTTATTAGTGTTATTCCCTTACTATTTATAACTTTTTCATACTCGATTATAATGTAAATTATGGTTAAAAGTGCTCATTTTAAGCTTGAGAGTTAGTTTCAAGTTTCAATTACAATAACTTGGATACATTTATGTAGTTTAAAAGTATGCCTTAAACTATTAATAAGACATTAGATGTATTTTAATTTCTCATATATTTATTAATTATTTACACAGTTCACAGATGTACATACAATATAATTTTTTTCGGGTTGAGGGGCTACTGAGAGGCTATGCTATTGAACTTCGCTTTCCCCGTGACTAATTATACATTAAATATTATTTATATGGAAATGTATTATACATTATATAACAATTGGTATAGCATTATTATAATTAAGTTCTAGTTACTTGTTTATTGAAGTTAGGTTTTAATTTTTCTTTATAACAATAAATTATTGATAATATTAAAAATGTATAAAAATTGTTTAAATTAAGCTATTTATACATTTGCAATATAGTAAGACTACAGAGTTACAAAATATAACACTGATTGGTCATTAATTCTACTTATGCCACATATAATTTGGGATTTTGAACAGTTATTAAATATTAAAGATACTTTATAGAAGAAATTAAAGATTTGGAATCCCGTGTACGATACCAAGAAATTTTCATGCAGATGCTAGATGTAGATACTATATATTTTATATCATATTATAATGTTGAAATCGAACACAGTTTTTGAGTAGACATTTTACGTACGTTAGCTACTAGCTAGAATATAAGGTCACATACATTTATATATATTATTCGTATTTTTGTAATGTATCCAAGAAAAAAAAAATATATAAAATACAAGTAAAATAAAAAAAAAAAATAAGAAAATGTGTGTTTAAAAAAAAGTTATTGCGGAGACGTCGGAACAATAAAAATCAGAATTTCAAGACGACAAAACCTTGCGGTTCGGTATATAGTAGTGGTGGATCGGGGATGGAAAATTATCATTTTTTACTGTTAAACAGCCATATTTATGGCCGAATATATATTATTTGAATATAAAAGGCGAAGGATATGAAAAATCGTCGAGGGGTCATATTGCCGCGATGGTTTTCCGTCTATCCCAGTATACCACAGCATGGTAACACTGAACCGGAGAACATTATTCTTTAACGACTTCCACAAGGCATTTATCTTTTCGCAGGTCCTGAAATATATTTTTTTATTCCTCTCTGAATATTCTCTTTTATATTAGAAAAAGAAACATCATAATATTATTTATATACATGTATATACATTATATACATATTTATTTATATATTCTGCTGCCTCTTCTTGAATATTTTATACATACACTTTCTGAGATGACGGAAACTCGGCATGACATTAACCCGAATAATAATGACATTAAAAAATTGTGTTAGCTAAAAGTGTGTTTTTTCCTTTCAGTTATTATTATTTTTTTTATTCGGGCTCGCTTTTTTTTTATACAAAACAAAGGTCGTTTTATGCTTTATCCGGTTCGAGTTTCCGTTAGATATAGTTTCATCAGCCCTGGGTAAATTGATGTAAAAAATACGATAGTTGGTCTTACACAGTATACACTATAATGACGTATACTATACAATTATTATACTATTTATAATCAATAATGTGTATTTTCGTTCAAATATACAATTGTTTTAATGTCCTTTATATTATTCTAAGCTTCTATTTTTTTTTTTGCGGAATTGGTATTGTACATAATACTATAAAATTTTATTTATAGTAATTAATAACCAATTATTCTGTTGCAATATATAATGCAATTATTTCTGTGTAATCCTAAAATAATTCAACCCATGTGGTTTATATATTCTGAATAAATGTTATAGTCATTATTCGTTTTTCGTATTTAATCACTATTCACAGTTAAAATATAATAACGTATTTGGATTTACCTTAAATATATGAATATTATGCATTTAAAATTATTGTCATAGTAAAAACGGATAATTAATCACATATAATTAATGAGTATGTATAGAATCTATGTAGAATAATACATTAATATAGTCATAAATCTGAAATTGGAATTATTACATTTTTTTTTTTGTACAGTATAAATGATCTGCTCGTAATATGGATTCTTTCCGTGTAGATTTCTTTTACCAGCTTGTCGAAAATTGGGACTATAATAATATACAAAATATTATTGGACAACTCATTCATTAGTAGTGTGTGTTACTTTAGGACAGCAATTGTAAATGCATATTTCTGCCCAATCAATGAACCTGGATGTCTGGATGAATAGATACATGAAAGTATGAAAATAATTAGTTTTAGGTAATTATTAATTAATGATGAAATTGATATCGTACTATATTTTGAATAATAACTTACTATAATAACACTCGTAGTATAAGTTTATTGCATTTAGAAGAAAAATATAAGTAGTTACTAACAATTTTAATGTATACGATTGCGTTATATCATATACAGTTTAAAAAAATAGTTGAATGTTTCTATTATTTGTTTAAACTATTTTTATTTATTTTTTTTTTTTTTGTAAGATATAATGTATTAACAGCGTAAAAATTCAGTATCTGTAAGTATTCTAAGAAATACTCTGCTTTGAAATATAAAATTAAAAATAATTGTTGTCTTTTAAAAAAGTAAAAAAAATTATGAAAAAAATTTGTTTTTTTATCATAAATGTTGTTAGCAATCTTATAATTAAAAAAAAAAAAAAAAAATAATAATAATTAAAATATTAAACATTTTTAAAATAATAAGATGTGTAGACACTTATAGATTATCTTCACTTTGTATACGAGTATATTTCACATAGTACCTATATTTAACAAGCAAATTTTTAGCCAACTTTGACTTATTTGGAGCCATATTCACCACTGTTTTTACATATTACTTAATTTTAGCTCTTTATTTTACTTATTAGCATTTTCGAAAACTATATTTGGAGTCAAATTTACCCATTTACCTCAACGGTAGGTACACTTAAGATAATAAAAAAACAAGCTCTTAGAGTATAATTAGGACAAATCTAGAAGAACTAAGATCCATTCCTTATTTATTTTGAAAGGTGAAATACTCTTTTTATAAAAATAAAAAAGTTTAATACCCTAGTCTACTTATTTTGTGGCATTTATAAATTATCTGGCATAAAAGAAGCAAAAAGAAGAAATTCAAAATTTAAATAATCATGATACAAAATTTGAATACCTACTATGATTTATATATAATTTATGATTTCTTTTTAAACCTGTTTTCATAATAAATAATAATTAGTATATAATAATGAAATACTTAATGTTTGTATTATAGGCTCTTTTCATTATTTATCTGGTCACCAGTAAACGTATCTAAATATTAAATTTTCAAAATTCATGAATTTGAATATTATTTTCATTATTTTAATTTTTAATATGTTTGTTGCAATTTTCTTTAATGTACATCACTTAATTTATTACTAGCTAGCATTTGTAAGTTTAAACATTTATAAATTACCTGTATATAGATTAAATATAATTTAAAGTATGACACTTTAGTACAAATATAGTATATTGTATAAAATAAAAATTATAACAGTTGAAAGATTACGGCTGCGTCTGAAAATATTTTAAATTTGTTGACTTAAAAGTTTAAACAGATAGAAATCTATCAATTATCAATAGTCAAATTAATATAAAACTAAACTAACATAGTGTATATAAGTACTGAATGTAAAATTTTTTCACATACAATATAGGTAGGAGATAAATAATATGTATAGTAGTTTTGTAATAGTATTAATAGACTCTCAAAAGTTATTAAAAATATTGTTTAATCAGTATCGAATGTTTAATAGGGTTTTGCCTAATTCAGGGCAATATTTAGAATTTTATTATTACGTTAACAGATTTATAAAAAGAAACATAATTGATTCAACCATGCAATTAATATAATATATTAAATGATTGACTATAACTATTACTTTTACTACTTTTATTACTTTTACATACGACTAGAAGGTATATTATTATATTAACATTAAATACGTAAGTAAATAAATATTACTATCCCATAAAAAACAACGAGTTTTGATGAGGCTAAGGTAGCCAGTTCTAGCCTTGACTATTCTGTTATTACTAATAGCGAGAAAAATGTTTAGTATTAAAAAATTATAAAAAATAGCTACGATACGATTTTTAATATTGTTTTATTTTCAATATTTTGGTTCTTTATTATGCATATATTATACGACGAAACAGATTTTTAAATCTGTTAGTTATATTATATTTGTTGTTGGCATTTCGTAATTTGTGAATTCTCAAATTTTCAAGTTTGAAATAAAATTTGTTATTTTATAAGTACTAGAAAATACATATTTTTTCGGTTGGACCACACATAGACTTCATTGAATTTGCGAATTACACTCGAGTCTTAGACACTTGTCACGGTATAATGAAAATGTGCGCACGCACACTATACATATAAATATATATAGATTGGTTATTGTATTCATCGGTCTAAGCACGGTTCTCCTACGTTTTCTGCTGCAGTACACCCCGCGCGCATAGCATAAGGACACTCGACTTTCAGACCACATGCGTATATTATGCGATATAATATAATATACATATTATTGTGTACGTTATATATACATACGCCATACGCACGTCCGCGCTCCGGGTTTACATTTTATTGTTTTTTAATTTCTTTCTCTCGTACTCCCCAAATTTCGTCCACTTTTAACCCCTTCCCCACCACTACCCGATTACGCACCCCTTGGAAGCCGGACAACATTTCTCGCAGAGTAGTACTCATGATATACACATGGTCGCGGTCAGGATACTGTGGTTGTGGGTGGAAAGTGCGGGTGTGAAACACATACCAAAGCGCACTTATTCACTCATATGAAAATAATATGATATTTAAAACGATGCGAACCGTATAGTAACCGCGGTGAATTGCGCGGGGCGTCGGCGGCATAGGGCATATGCGCCGAGCCGCCCCCGGTGAGCCAGGATTGGTCTGTCCCGGTCCCGCCCCGAATACACACCACCGAGATTTCGAAGTCTTCAAATATTATCGCGGGCAGCACGTGCACCGAGGGGACGAGTGTATCGCCGGCGTTCGAAACGGTCGCAAGTGGATTGATGCTGTTTGCCTTTGCGGAATAACGATAACCGTCCGGATTCGTGGATGAATACAGGTACGAAACAAGATATTTTAATAATAATTTAAGCTATATAAATAAGATTATAAAATATTATTCATTTTTGTGTTTTAATAATAATGTTTATAAATTTATAATAATATAAAAGTATATTATTTATTATATACATTATATCTGTTGTCGTTTACGATGTGGCTCATTCTACTTGACGCTACAGTAATACGGTATAATGTCATACAACATCTGACGTTGGTATAGATATTATTTTACGTTAATTATGATTAATTAATTCATCAATAATAATTTTATCATGGCATTTTTTAAATTTTTTTTTAAAATTCGTAAAGATAGTATTTACCATTTATATGACCTAGATAATATTTAATATAGGTTACTGACCATCGAAATAAAATCAAGGTAAATACGATATAATAGTAATAAAGATACCATTAGTGCTGGGTTCAAATATAAATGAATTTTAGCCTGCACAGGAATTAAACATAAAAAATTATTACAAGTTAAATTAATAAACTAAAATATGTTGTGAATAATTATTATTCAAAAATTTATGACATTATACAATAATAAAAATATATATACTACATACGTAAAACTATGTATATTGTAAATAAATCGTTTTTATATTTTATATTTTAAAACAAACAATGTACCTATTCAAAACGAATACATATTAATCACATTTTCAAAACAAATGTTTTTAGTTCAAGATAGTCTTTCAATAAACAGTATTAAATACCTTTTTGTATCACAATTGTAAAATTAAAGCTAATATAATAAAAACTCACCTACAAATTATAAATGAACAAATTTTTTCAAAGGGTAGGATTTGTAGGATTTGACTTGAACAAAATAAATAAGTATATAAAAGTTTTCATTAAAATTATGGACAACAGAAATCACAATTTTATTTTAGGCTAAACTTTTACATCAAAAGTTTTGTTATCATGGCCATTCTTTTCATCATTTTTAATTTTGGCCCAGGGCTGTCGTTCTCCTGAAGCAAATATGGCATAGAATACGGCTCCAAACAAATATATACCGCTAGAAATTAAAAACACCAACTGCCATTCTTCTGCACTCTAGAAATATAATAATATTATAATAATTTAATAATGTTATATAATACTTATTATGTGAATCAAATAAAATTATAAAAATACTAACTTTGTGTTGTACAATAATACCGGCCAACATAGGACTCACAATGCCAGGTATAGTTGCAAACGTGTTGGAGATCCCTAACAAAATGCTGGCGTATTGAGGTGCTATATCCAAAGGGTTAATGCTGTGAAATTTAAACAAAAAGTTATAAATTATCTATCCTATATATATATAAAAAAAAAAATAAACAATTACCTGAATCCGGACCAAGCAAATGCTCCAAGACCCACTGCCAACGTCAAACAAATTATAGATCCACTTTCAGATGTAGAATTTGATGCTAAATACATGAATATAGTTTGACTTACAAAAGCACCACAATTAAAAACCTTTCTCACCTGTGAAAGTTATTTTGGATATTTTTAAATTTATATACTGCAGTCACAATGATATATTATAAATACGAACCTGTGTAGTAGTGAGTATTTCATTTTTCCGAAGCCAATCTACAAAGAACCCACTAAATTGGAGAATGATAGACATAACAAGGTATGGAAGAGCTGATAGTAAACTTCCTTTTCCAATATTAAACTTCAGTACATCTGCAAATCAAAAATAAATTAATAAATTGGAAGTTATTTTTTAAATTTAATTGTGTAATTACCGTTCATGTAGCTTGGTAATTGAGTAAGTAATGTGTAGAATCCCCAGTTTTCACAAAAATGGGCACATGTTATCGCCCAAACTGGCATCGATGTTAATATATCTTTCCAGGGATAGTTAAGAAAACTGACTACAAACAAATTTAGATATATTATGATATATACATTAAGAAGTCAAAACAATGTATTTACTTTTATTGTCATCTGTCGGACCTATTGAATCGATTATGTAATTGAGTTCTTCTTTCGTAATGCGTTTGTCTTCTACTGGAGATTCAGTGATCCACGTCAACCAAATCACACACCAAATTATAGCTATGAAACCTATAAACGTAGAAAATAATATGTAAATTTGATATTATTACAAGCTATAACCTTAGGAGGTCAACAGAAGAGGAAGAAGGATTTTCTTGACTTTAGGTAATAATGTCAAAATCCAAACAAATGTCTGTCTACGTTCACAATACATATTATTTCAAAATCTGTTAATGTTTTTGAAAATGTTTTTTTTTATATGATTTCCAATTGAAATAATACAACATTTTATATGAATTACAATATATCTTAAAATTTTTAATCGTTATAATTTTAAGTTGCTTATTTTTTTAAATGACAACATAAATATTTTTAATTTCATGTTCTAAAGCAGAATTTTTATTCGGATTTAAGTATTTCAAAACATAAAATCAAAATTAGAACGAGTAGTTTTTGAGTTAAAAGTATATAAAGTTAGATGAACGTAGTGGAGTGGTATGGAAATACTCTGCTATATGTTAGTCATTAAAAATACTTAAATATTTATAGCTTATAAACTACTTGTTTAAATTTCGATTTTAATTTATGTATTTAAATACAAATTGAAATATTTTGCTTCTAAATATTCGATTAAAAATTTATATTGTGATTCATAAAGTAATATTTATAACGAACGAAAAAAAATAAATATATTAAAATACATTATTGTTTTAAAAAAAATTGTTTTATTTTGATTAGAAGTCATTTGGAAAAAATATTTTTAAAAGAGTTAATTGATTTTGAAATAATGAGTGCTGTTCAATAAAATAATTACTCATTATATATATAAAGGTATTTATTGTACATTATAATGATATTATAACAAAATAAATACGTGTAGATTGTCAATTATTATTATATTGACAAAATAAATGTATAATTATTTGAACAAACCTGGTACGTAAAATGTAGATGGCCAACCGTAATTTTCGGCTAACCAACCGCACATCGGGTATCCGAAAACCGTACCCACAAAACTACCAGAAAAAGCAAACGATCCTAATCGGGTGCGTTCGGCGGGCGGCGCCCATCTCGACCATACGGCATGTATACCAGGATATACGACTCCCTGGGTACAACAAGTTTAAGTTTCAATATTACGTTGGTGATATTTAGCGGGTAGAATGAATCCCGTCGGTCGTATATATTTATGTACCATACCTCAAATACTCCCTCGATGACTCTGAGAACAAGGACTAGATAAACTGAATATCTGGCAGCCGCGGGGGTGAGGATCGTTAGGATCGCTGTGCATAATACTCCATAACCGATTAATTTCACGCCTCCTATTTTTGCGCCCAGCAAACCTCCGATCAATTGCGTAGAAATATATCCATAAAAGAACGAACTTAAAATCGCCCCACGAAGTTCTGGACTCCAGTCGAACTCGCTTGTCTGCAGTCAAAACATTACACCTTATAATATACAATGTAAAATATTTTTGCAAGATTATTAGAACATTTTTAGATTTTATAAAATTAATAAAAATTTTCAGCTCTGCATTAATTGATTGTACGATTTTTTAATTTAATGTTTATAACATGTTATAAACTAATAAATTACCGAAGATTATGTCCGATGAAAAAAGAATACGTAGACATATTACGAACATTTGAATTTATTTATATAGATGTTAATAATTTTTGTTCATGCTACATAGTTTATAAAATATCCGCACAACTCAACTTTCATTTAAATTGCGATATTATCTTTAACGACACTATACAACAGTAAAACATGTGTAAAAAGAAAGTGAAATGGTACTTATACGCAAGTGTTTGCGGTCATACCCACGTATTATCAATATGTATTTATAAATATACATACCATAATTCCATACATTCTAGTTAATATGTATATTATGAGCAGAGTGAAAAATAATTGCACATTTTAATTGACATATCATGTAATAAATAATGGCTTATTTTGAAACACTCTTACAGTATTATAGTGGATTTTATTGCACCTATATCATATGTGTATTGTTTATTCACTAGAAAATATATAACATAAACTGACCTTAAATTAATGATAACATTTTCACGTTTTTACTTTCATTTCCCAAGGCGTTTATTCGATAATAGTAACATGTATATTGTACTTGAAACATACACGTTTGTAATACTAATGTGCAGAGATATAAATGTTAAATAAAAAAAAAAAAGTTTTGATCGAATTTGAAGAGTGTACACGATGTGTGTATATGTTTTACATACGTTGGACTGAATCGAAAAGACGACAACTCAATAGCTTCAACATTGACAATTAAAACCATCAAAAAACTATCTATTGAAATAGTTACTCACCTTTGTGTCCGAAGACGATGTCATGGCTACAATTCCGACGCTCAAATTCACCCGAAGTGTGTAGACGTTGAAGAAACCCAAAAATGCCAGGAACGCGACCAAGTTCCTGCGCTGTTTCCAAAACGGTGGTTGGCCATCGCTGTCGGAAACACAAAATACAATTACTTATATTATATCGATGGCTTTTAGAACACATTTAAACATTATATCATTTATTTAAGTTTTTTCCGCGGTCGTTTTTGCTTCGTCGGACGGCGAACATTGACCGCGAAACGTATAATATCTAGTATGAATGCATGTATGTACCTATGGTTTTCGGGTGGCCGGTCCATGGTTAACTGAACTCGCGCAACACTGGCACACGAACGACTGGTTTATTAGAATGTTATTCTCATACCACTTCCTTGATCGACAATTTAGTCGTATACGGTTCTCCGGTATCTATGTTGGGCAAACCTACTTCAACACAGTCTCGACCGCTCGAGGTGTAGTGTGGTGTAATAGTATACTCGCAATGATAATGTTTTTTTGTACGTAACACGTGCAAAATTCAAATGTTAAATTGAATTTAAGCCACGCGTGTGCCATGAAAAAAAATTTGTACAATCAGATGGGTAAATAATCTTAACGAATTTAATATTGATAAAAGTGTGGAACTAAACCAATACCTCGATTTATTATGACACTGTAACAGCGTAGAAATGTAGAAGTATTAATAAGTTATTGGTCGTCAATTTGGTGGATATTACTATTTATTGTAATAAAATCGAATACAAAATGTTACGCCTATAGGAGGAATTAAAAAAAAAAAACGATTTGTGTATCATTTGGTCTATACTCTATAGTATATTTTATCTAGTAAAAGTGTTAGTTGTAATAATCGTCTCTCCCTTTTTG
The DNA here is from genome assembly GCF_002803265.2 of Melanaphis sacchari. Taxonomy (NCBI): domain Eukaryota; kingdom Metazoa; phylum Arthropoda; class Insecta; order Hemiptera; family Aphididae; genus Melanaphis; species Melanaphis sacchari. The sequence goes on along the minus strand of NW_020271173.1, from coordinate 1,826,308 downwards.
ATCAACAAGTGGTCAGTTTTTCGTTGTTCATCGTACCGTGTAGAACATTGTTTCATATACCAAGGTTTAAGATTAAATTCATTGTCTAAAATCGTTCATATACACACTATAGAACATTTGGAAAAGTTGTATTTTAAAGTAGGTAATGGCGCGTTTCAAAGTATGTTACAGGCAATATAATATTAATAAATAAGACGTGACTAAAATATTTATATTTTGCTATTGAGCGTAGAATTTTTTGTTTATTATAATCCCTCTAAATTGATTTTTTTCATACACGCATGTGTTATTATGTTATATAATATAGTTCATAATACTTTTATATCACTAAAATGCCTTAATTACTTTTATTTAAATAATATAATTTACTTGATTTTATATCAGTATTTTATAATATCACAGTTTTTATTTTAACGGCGAGAATGCAAAAGTTTACTCGGTCGAATATTGATAATGAGTACTTAATGATTTTTAAATCTAATAATTTCATTCTGATTTCAAAACAAGTGAGATACTTAATTTGATTCAAGGAATTATCATTATAAGTACATATTATTTTGTATATTTTAACTGTATTTATACTTAAATTTTATTATTGAAAATGTAGAGAAAAAAAACTATATATTTGGTAAAATTTACGTAAGTCTATATTATTATTTGAACAGGATATTTTAATATAAAAAGCTTTTTTAGCATAAATTATTCAAAAGTTTTATTTTTTTAATTAAGCTTATCCATTTTTTTATAACATAAATTTGTTTATGTTAATTTTTTAATATTTTATACTTATTATTAATATACTACCTTTCAATCTACATACATAATTTCAAATATTTTAAAATTTCTTGTTTAATCATTAATAAATACTTCATAATATTTTAAAGCATCTAATTCGCCGACTAGCAAGAAAGCTGATAAGCAATATTATATTAAGATTTACTGTGATTACAGATAAAACTTAACTGCGAGTATTGTATAATTAGATATATTATATTATTATAATAATAACATTTTCAATCATTATTCAATTTTCTAATGTTTAATGAGTAACAATCAATGTATTCAATTTTCTTCAATGAACGCTTAAAAATTTTCACTTACCTATAAATATTTAATATAAAAAATAATTATTTTGATAAAGTATTAACATTTTTATACAGAATACACTGAGTACTATTTTTGATACTGCATACTGTAAGTAGTATCTGCTATACATTATTATATTGTTTTCGATATTTTAGGACTTACATTATAGTATATCAGTAAATTCTTCACGCCATACATAAATTATATTGTACAGTATATTATTGCTTATTATTGAATTCATAAACACATATTAATTTTAAAGGGTTAAATTATGTCACAATGTTTCTTGGTAATTGAACACCTGTTGTATCACATGACGCTAGGTATAGGTAATTAAAATGATATAGTGTTGGGATTGGCAATAGGCCTAAATATAATTTGAGAAATTGAAGTTGATAAATTTTGATTCATTAAATTGTATCAAAAAGAAATTATGATTTTTTTGTTTGTTCATAAAAGAAAAATTTTAAACTTAATTATTAAACACGTTACCTCATTAAAAAATGTTCGCGTGTCTACAAATTAAAGAGATATATCAAAGTCTAACGAATAAAACACCGTTAAAAGGTATAAAAAAAAAAATTATTATTATAGATTATAGAATTAAAATGATTATAATAATAATACATACAACAACATAAGTATCAACATAAATTAGTTTACGTTCTAATTGAACTTTTAGATTACGATACATTTATAAATTAATATCATTTCTCAGATGTGTAGTTCAACCTATAATTAATAGATAAAATAATACCTTACATGTAAGTACATATTAGTACCTTCATACATTACGATTAGTTGATAACCCTACAATACTATAACATATTTTATATAAAGTGTACAGGGTATTTCATTTAACAGCAAACTTTTTTTGTAATAAAAAATATTTACGTTTTTAAAAATAATCATTATACACATTCTGAAATCATTACAAAACAACATTTCATAAAGTTATAAAAGCATTTTTTTTTCATTACTATAAGTTTTTTAAGTTTTTAATTTTTTTAATTGCAATAAAATTTTTTATATCGTGTTCTATGGCACAATATTTTTTCAAAAATTTTAAACCAATTGTTAATTAATCACAACCCCATAGTTATTTAAGCTTTAGATAACCGAGTAGAAAACCAACATTTGCGGAATGCCGATGCAGTTCCACTCAACTTCGTTCATAAAATAATAAATACCTTTAAGTTATAACTGAATAAGTATTAGAATCTAGAAGTTTCAAGTTATAACTTATTATATAATGGTTTTAAATTTGATTTTTATTTATCAAAATTCTTAAAAAAAGTACTTTTCGAATTATCAATTAAAAATGTGTGTAATATGACGTTATCTGTTAAAAAGTAAGAATTTTGTAAAATTATATTATTAAAAAAATTATTTTAACGAGAATTCATTAAAAAAAATAAATAATTATCGAGATGAATGTTCATTATTAAGAATCACTGGATGACTCTGTATAAACTATAATGTTACACGCTTTTAAGATTCTAACGGTAAACTAAAATTATATACGATGGATGACATAATATAAATCATTGTCTACTGATTATTTTATAGTTATTATTTATATCGCTCTGTCATCATGTCTTCTATTTATTTATGTATACATATATATTATATTAAGCACAATTTTGGTGCAAAACACGACAGATACTTTATAATATTATTATCTATATTCTGTAAACTATTTGTATATTATGTTTCCAAAATTCGTTTAATTCGAAATATCGATAAATACGCAATTATAGTTATAAGTAAGGTACTAAGTATCTACATAATATGCAATAGTTGTTAACAATAATTATTTCAAGAAGTCATAAAATATGATCTTTTCTAAATAACTATCATGCAAGTTATTTTAGAAGTTAATCGCGTATAATAAAAACCATTTATTATTTACATAGTTTTTAATTTTCGTAGATACCTATGAGGGGCCATGCGATACGATGTTTTAATATCGTCATGAGCAATATACTGTATAAAGACCAAATTGCCAAAACGTGTGTGTACTGTGTATACATAAGATATACTGGAGTAATTTTCACGATATATTCTAATAGTTAATCGGAAATAAATAATAGGTATAGTATTAGATATTCTAATGAAAGAAAAAAACAATAATAATAAATAGTTGACGTTTAACGATTATTTCGGCATATGAAAATGCAATATTCACACAAATATATATTTAGCTTAACAAAAAGTATTAAACATAATATTTACTCAAACACGCAATGTCGTTAAACTAATATATCTATATATATATATAATTAATACTATTAATACGTATATTTAATTAACAACCTTATTACGCTCCTATTATTTCTTTTCAATAGGATTTCGATTTTGTTATTTTTTGGAGAAATAAATAATAATAAATAAATAATATTTAAAAATTTTTTTTGACAAAACAACGTTTACCGGGTCAGCTAGTTTATTTATAAAAATTGTAAATGATCACAAATTTGTTTAAATAAATATACTAATTATGTAAAATCGGATATACCTAATATGTTTATACTTATTGGCACACTATTGTTTATTATATTTTATTTTTATAAATTCACGTGAAATATTTCAAGTATCTTTTTCAAACATCTACAAAGAACGTTAAGTCTGTTAAGTCGTTACAGCGTTACAAATACGCATGACGTCCATCCGGTCGTCTCCCTATATAAAATCTTGATTTTATTACATTATTTTACCAAGCTCCACCGACGGATAACAATTGAGGTAATTGAATACGCGCTACGCGCCAACCTTGTTATATTATAATTTCATCACCTGGAAGGGCGAACGAAATTTTTTTATGTTGACTATTAAGGTTGTAGTAGACGTTTGTCGTCGAAATAATATGATAGCGATAATTTTCCGTTAACCGATTAGAATCTAAAAATGTATTATCAATGCGTACAGGTCACGACGTCATAGTAGCGTAATAGTATATAAAATAAGCAACAATAGTTGCTTTCTCATCAATTCTCTCTTTGTACCTATATATTGTATATATTTATAGTATATACTTATATTAGTAAATGAATAGCAAAGCTATAATTAGTCTTTGTATCTAGTTGTTTTATTAACAAATGCCAAATTGTACTTTTTTATGTATTTCTCAAGTTTGAAGTTATATTGGTTGGCTTTTGTATTCTAATAATGAATTTCATTTTGTGTAAAGTGTAATCAAAGTATTTTAAATGTTACACTTATGACGTATCTTTCTACGTTTTTAATATTGTTCCATAAAAATTTCTCCTGTAATATTCGTTGATCGTACAATTGGATAAATTCAGTGTCATTCATACATCATATTTTGACCTTCAACAGCTATAGTCATAGAATATTGAATTTTTTTAAGCCCACTGCATATTATATCAATTAAGTATCGTGAACAGCCGATTAGCTTTTTAGAGTCCATTACATAATATAAAATACTCACTTTGGCTTTCAAAAAAAATATATATTTTTATTTTTATTAATACATTTTCCCGACTTTTGAAAAATTAACTTAGGTAATACACATTTGAATATGGGAACGATCACGTTTGAGTCTATGTTTATTAAATTACGGTTATTCAGTCTGCAGTTTTGTGGACCGTTTGCATTGCAAGTGATCGACAACGCTTGAACATAGTTTCCTAAAGTATTTTTCGATCGATAGTTTATTAAAATGTGTATGGATTGCATCGTTTCGTACACACCAGTGAGCATATGAAATTATATTTAGGGTTTTAGAATTGTAAGACTGGTGCTTTTTTTTATGAGAGCACATTTTTTTCCGGGCAGAGATTACATACAACATAACAGTGGTCGGATTTAATACTTATACGAAATATTAACGAACATTTTTAGAGCAATAAAGTGTTAACGATTAATTTTAGTGGATATAATATTTTTAAGCAGTATATAATTTAAAACAAATCTGTGAGTGTTCAAAGGCGATAATTTCATGTGTCTAATTGTGGTTTCAGATTACAACCAGTTTAGCAGGATGACAATGGACGTCCACCAGCACAGAAACGTGACGACGGCCGCATCCTCGTCGCCGCCGTCGCGGTACTCGCCGCCAGTGGCCGCCGGCATCGCGCAGCCGGTACAGACGTCGTTGCCCGAGGCCGTGGTCGCGCTGCACCAGAGGCCGCAAAAGCGAAGTTTCGACGTGGCGTTCCTGATGGCGCCGGACGACCTGAGCAAGCGAAGACCGCGGCCACTGCAGGCCACGCAGCCCGTCGCCCGGTCGGCGTTCACCAAGGTGTCGCCGGACCCGCCGTCGTCACTGTCGCCGGCGTCGTCGCCGGCCACGCCGCCGCCCGCGGATTTCACCGCTTACATGCACCACGGACAGCTCCACCACCAGCAACAGCAACAGCTCCTCTCACATCACCAGCCGCAGCAAGAGTGCAGCCTCAGCCCGCCACTGCCGCCGGCCGCGACGCATTTCATGTCACCGTTTCCGCTTGGCTTCCGGTCGCCGTTCGCGCTAATGATGCCGCCCCGGCCGCAGCCCGCCGCGGTCAGCTGCAAAGACTATCAGTCGCCACTTCAACCACCGCCGCTGCACCACCACCATCAGCAACAGCAGCAGCAGCAACAGCAACAGCAGCAGCAACAACAGCAACAGCAGCAGCAGCAACACCACCACCACCACCACCAGCTGCAGTCGCTGCCGTCGCCTTCGCCCCTGCAGTTCGGACAGGCAGCGGCTGCGGCGGCGGCCGTGGCTGCGCTACCAGCCATGCTGTTACCCGCGTCCATCGCCGCGGCCGCGCTCACGTTACCGTCGCAAAACGTGTGCGCCAAGTGCAACGTGAGTTTCCGCATGACGTCCGATCTGGTGTACCACATGCGGTCGCACCACAAGGGAGGCGACGGCAGCAACGGCGGCGGCGCCGGTGGCGGCATCGGCGGCGGCGTTGGGGGAGGCTCAGTGGCGGGCGTCGGTGCAGATGCCAAGAAACGACGGGACATGGACAAGCTCCGGTGTCCGGTGTGCGACGAGAGCTTCCGGGAACGGCACCACTTGACGCGGCACATGACCGCCCACCAGGACAAAGAAGGCGACCGGCTCGACGACGAGGACGACGCGCCGATTCAGCAACAACACCACCAGCCGCTCCAACACCAGCACCAGGGGGCTAAATGACGCAAGTCGGCCGCGGGCGGACGGAGGCGCAACGCCTCGTACTCGCGCTTCGCGGACGACCATCGCGTGTAGACGCACCTCCCCTCATCGCTACTTGTACGACCTCCCCTCTCCCCCATCGAGCACCCGTATCTTCCCTGCAGCCGCGTTGACCGAAGATCATTGTTTGTCCGTCAGCGTACGATACATCATATTGTCGTAATTCAGTATAGGCGCACTGAGTCGCTGCACATGGTGCACAGCGGTATCTTGTTCGAATGGTATGTCGCGTGAACTTTCGTAGTGAGTGCACGAAAAGTCTAAGCCAACCAATAGCCATATACATATATCATTACAGGTCCTCACACGAAGATCTCTCCGGTCAGAAGACTCATGTATGTACAGAGTGTATCACAACGATCTGACAGGTTCAAATGTAATTTTAATGTAAAATTGTCACGTATCCAGGATACATCGTGTATTTATTACGTATAGCTTAACTCGACTAACTCGTGTTTACACGTATTTATGTTTTAATTGATTTATTGGGGGGTTTTTTTACGAATGATTCATAGTCGTATTTTTAATTCAATCAGATTTTTTAAATTACAAAACAAAGTGACATTTTAACGAAGATCAGACCATAGTGCCCTATTATCGACGTTTCAGTATGATAACTTTTATATATTGAAAACATATTATTCATTGACATACCTGTAATCAGAATAAATAGATTCGGGTACCATTAATTTATTGTGGATGTAATACACTATAATATAAGTAGTTGGGTCTTTTTAAATGTACATATACCTCCATATTTCACACATATTTCGTAATGTTATAGTTAATGAGATTTCTTCTATAGAGTAATATTACTCACAATGGTTGTAACGTATATACCTATACACAGTTGTTTTTTTTCACATGCTTTTCATGTTATAGAATCATGTAGCTTTACGCGAATTCGCGTTCATATAGGATTAAAAATTAACTGCGTCCAAGACGGCTATAATTTTCAATTACTTTGCATGGATAATATGTATATTTTTTTTTTTACTCGAATTCGATTTTGGCCGGTCTTGTAGCTTTCTTTTTTTTATGCAGTATATGTGTATGTATATATATATATATACACACACTTTACCCTCTAATGCGAAAACAAGGGTGACCATTAGGGTCGACAAAAATGACAAATGTCCATACAAATCATAGTCGAATACGAGTAATAATTAACCGTGTCCACGAGGGTTAGTTGAGGGGTGGGGAAATTTAATTCTGTAATGGGGTCCGATAAATAGATTAAAATGCCCTTTTGGCCTTAATAAATATTGTCACGTGATCACTGTTTGTATAATTTTAGTATTAAAATTAAATGGACCGAAATCAAATGATAGCGATTTTAAAATTCAATTCTATAACATTACATCTGTAGGGCTACCTATTCACGCACTATATTTTCCCAACGTGGTATTACGTCATGACGTATGTAGTAAACTCGTTAATAATGTATAGATATGTGTGTGTGTGTGTATTATCATTGTTACTAATTTTTTGATAAACTATAAAATATATTCCGTTAGTCTGTATATCATTTAACGTTTCGATAATATTAGGTTCCATATCTTCTGTTCATAAACAATTTATATTAATTAGCTACTATTGAATAAATGGTTCATAATTATTTAAATTAAACTATAACTAAATTAATCGAGTGTGTCAACATAATAGTAATGTTTAAGTGTATTTTCTATTGTATAAATATTATTTAATCTAAATATTGTTACTAAAATTAATCGTTATTTAGCGTTTTACTATTTCTTATTTTGTTTTATGTTATATCGTGTTTCTTATGTATCATATAATATAACCATTAGGTATATAACATAATTTATTATTATACCTTCTTTTGCTATGCATGCATAGAAAGTTAAGTGTCTGAATTGTTATTCGCTAAATTATTATTAGTATTGATTAGAAAAACCTGCTGATAATATTATTTAGAACTATTTAATAAAAATAAATAAAAGTTTCAAAATTTAAATTTGTTATTTTTATGTATACCTATTTATATTTTACATAAATATTGTATCATTGTTTTTAATTATTCTTTTATATTTCCTTTATTTATATGTAAGAACTTACTTGCCTTATTAAGATTATGATAAATACTAAGTAATTTAACATTTCAGGAAATTTTATCCATGAATTATCATTTTTTAATTAGCTACAAGATTAAGTTTAAAAGAACTTTAAATTTAAAAAATATGGAATTTGATCAATATTCACAAAAAGAATTTGAACATTTCAAATGCCTATAGGTAAAAGATGGTTTAAATATTTTGAAAATGTTCATTATGTGTGGAAAATTATATTTGATTAAAGATGGAAAGATTCATAATACTACGAAGTACTATTAATAATTTTTGAATTGCAATTTGTAATAATTTAACAAAAACTATTCAGTGAGAAATTTTATTTTATGTGTCGAATATAATTCAATATTCAATAATGCTTTATTGTTCAAATTAAAACTTCAATCATTCATAACAATAATGCACAATGTCTGTCTTATAGGTATATACTAGTATAATAATCTTTCTAGTTAAACATTTATACGGAATCATATGTTAAATTTTTAAACAAAAGGTATTAAATTAAAAATTCCAAAGCTCAGTGGTTTTTCAAATTTATTTTTTATTATTTTAAACCTAAATATAAAAACATATAGATGAAATTGTCATAATTAATTACCGAATATTTCACTCAAAACTTAATATTCAATCTAATCCTCTTATTTCAAAACTATCATAAAAAATACGTCCGTGAAATTCAAAGAAATGTTTAAATCGAAATTGTCTCAAAGACTAACTTATTTAAATTAAATTAATTTAGTTAAGAGTGTCTAAACTGTGGGTTAAGCCTAAGTTATTTTTTTATTATATTCAAATGCATTGTTGTTATAATAAATGTACTTATTGTACATAAGTCTTTAGTAGTATGTAAATATTTACAAATTAAATTACACTTAAAAAAAAACCAGAAATGTTTTGTCAGGAAGTTTTAAATAGATACTGTAAAACTTTAAAAATTGCCGGTGAAAGTTCCGTCAAGATAAGATTTCCGATGTACAGAGATGCTACACGAAACTCAGAAGAGGTTATTTTATAATAATAAAAAATAAACTTTGTAGAACAAAATATATATTACTCATTTCGCTCAAAATCAAACGTAATGTATTATATTCAATTTACTATTGATAATACTATGAAAGTTTAAAAAAATTGAGTTTTTATAATTTAAAATAATTTTACGTGACACTATAGCTTTAGATAGGTACCTTATTATGATTAGTAAATTATTAATTCGAAACGCCATAATCCATAAAATGCGTTTATATCAATAAATTTTAAAAGTGTGTTATATAATTTTAAATAACAATAGGAGAATATAATCATAATATTATTTTAATAATTACCAATATATTATATTAATATGATATGAATGAATAAAACAATTTAAAACGAGTTAAATATTTATCAACAGACCATATTCGAAACTTTACTATTACTATCATTATACGCGTGCAATGCTGTTCATAATAATATTAGACGAGACGTAATACCCATACAATACAGAAGGTGTCGTACCCTGAAAACTTTTAGCGAAACAACTACTAAATATACGATAAGCTAAAGTTCAACTTGAACATTTGTTCTTTTTATTGCGATCTACCCACTATACAATAATTTATTTTTAAACCATGACAGGTTCAATTTTTTTTTATTCATCTCTGAGCTAAATCGGGTCTCCAGTTGATCATAAAACAACAGTGCGTTATTATTATTACTTTGCGCGAGTTTTTCGCTTTTCCATTGAATGTATAATTTGTTCACGAATACCCGTACAGACGTCTTATAAAAATGCAAAAATCAAAAATCCGTCGTAAAGAAAAAAAAGTATAATATAGAAACTTTGAGTTTTTATTGTCTCGTCTCACTCCAAGGGTTTGAGGAAATATCTTATAGACCGTCGTAAAAAAAGCAAAATAAAAAATAACACGCGCATCCTGCCGTCGCTGTCTATCTGTGGCTGGCGCTCTGCGTCTCACATTTCTGTCTCTACCGCTCACTCCTACTCTCTGTCTATTTTCCTCTCTCTCTCTTATCATACGCCATCCATATTGACCGAGAGCACCGAGAAAGCCCTAACGACTATTACCGCAGATGACCATAAATCACATATATAACCCCCGCGTTCCTTCGCATATTTTTCCGGATAGCGTGAGAGGGGGAAAAGATGAAGAAAAAAAATCGTAAGACTTACACACTCACACGCCCGTGCCCGTACGCAAGCCCCCTTAAGGTTAGTCCTCAGACTACCGAATGTAATATGTGCGCGTGTGTACGCTCGAGCTCGCGCGTATGGCGCGGGGTAGGGAGGTCAATAAAAGTGGAAATCTACAAGACGGAGCCTGGCGGCGCTATTCATGGTGGCCGGAACGGATGACGCCCCGCGCGTTATGTGTGTTATATCCTTCTCCCCTACTCATCTTTTTTCTCCCGCCGCCGTACAATATACAAACAGCCCACCATACCGCTGCCGTCTTAACCTTACCCGGACGCCGCCATTGCAAATAGATATATACACATACTGCACACACATCATATATATATATACGTACATACGTACACGTTTATTATTATTATATGATATAATATATGAATGTGTGTGTGTATTATATATCCTTGTCCGATATAATACACAGCCGCGGTACGGGCTGTACGAGTAGATAACAGCTGGAAATATAAATCCCTACGAGAGGAAAATCATCCCCTACCGCCGCCGCGTCGAGTCGACAAACCGCGAGTGGTTTCTCGCGCACACGCTTTTAAAAGATTTATTAATAATACGATATATCCTCTTAAATATATATATATATATAAGCTTTTGACATAATATATATCCCTTGGCCTCCGTATTCCGATTCTGAATTGTACCGCACGAATAACCGCATCATATTGCTGTAAATTGCCACGGGTTTCAGAATACTAAACTTTACTTACCTAATAATATAATATTACACGTATTATAATGGTATATAGTGTAAAGTTTTTTGTACGCATATTATACGAAACGTTTGTTGTTGAATTTCACGTTTTTACTTTTTTTTATAGTAATAATTGCAACTTGAAAAGTATACTCACGATAGAATAGATTATATAATTTAATTATTTATATGAAAGTGCTCGGGGAGGTTAGTTCCCCCTAGGAATTGTTAAAAGCTCTCCCGAAATTATAATAATGTACATTTTTTTTATGCTATTAATTGGCTCATTTTGTGTAAGAAGATTTAATCAAATCTCGAGTTATGGTTATAATACTTATTGTATCTATAGACATAACTCCCCCTTATTTGTTTGCTTAAATAGCGTGTTAACAAATTGCATGTTTTTGAAAATGGTATGAATATTAGCACTAATAATTAGTCTGTTGAATAATTTTACTAAGAAGAGTTGAAAAATAAAAAAAAAAACAACATAGTTAAATAATAAGAAAATTAGTAGTTTAAGAATTTGCTTGATTGAAATTAGTAATATTTTGTAATTATAAGCATATTGTGTTTATTACGAATTCATGACGTTGCATATAAATACTTATACTTCAACAGCAATAAAATCGATAATTATAGTAGGTATACTATAAATTATTGTAAGAGCACTAGCCTATAACGATATTAACTTAAAATACCTTTGTGCTTAAGATTTGAATCTATCGCAAATATATTACTTTAATTAATATAATTTAAAATTCCTTATTTAATATACATTACCTTTGATTTATTTTCTAATTTTTGTCAATAATTGCATTGTACTGCAGTCTGCAAATAGCAATTAAAATACATAAATATAAAAAATATAATAATTATGTTTAAAAATTAGTATTACATTCTTGAATATAATATATAATTATTACCTAAATTATAAATATAAGTTATAACTCTATGGCTTTTATGGATATAAACAATAATACGTATATGTTAGGTGACAAAATATTGACTACTGATATTAGTATATAACTCTATAAAGATCATGAAAACTATTGATAAATTACAATTTCAGATACCGAGAATGACATTATGTTTCTTCTATACAATATTATATTCTATTATCTGAAATTATAATGTAATAATAACATATTCAATTGTTAACTTACTAATACCAGTTATTTCTCCAAGTTTTTAAATATTCTACATGTTTACTAGTGTACTCAACTAATCCATATAATTTAAAGGTTCTTTACAAGATAAATATAATGTATTTGTCCTCAAAGATACGTCGTAAGCACTATGTAACATATTAGTAAATAATATTCTATATCTTTGCATAATTAAACTTGTATATAGTTAATTTTTCATTTCTATGCTAATTAAAATGTTTTCGTGTTTAAAAAAAAAAAGGTAAATTATAAAAAATATATAAAAAAGGTATTATGTACCATATACCAATGTTGAAATAGAAGCTTGGATTATCTAATGCAGTACACTAATCGGTACACATTTTCATTATTATAAGCTTGGCATTTTTTCTCTTTTTTTTTTTTTTTTAACAATGCGTTGTTTTAATTAGGAACCTAATTTTTAGGTATGGAGTACATTTAGATGCAGGCATGCAGCCGTAAGTAATAATATAATATTTTAGGTTTCCTAGTCTCCCCATGAATTAGAAAATATCGAGAAAATTGTTACTTTACATAATATAAGTTGTTCGCAATAACATATTACTATTATTGTAAACATCATATCCTTATTAGATAAACACATATTTAATAAGAGAAGTACTCACTATGTGGCTACTGCACGTCTACACATGCATGCGAAGTATCGAGTACATTTATACGAGAGAAATAAAACGAATTTTATCGCTACAGATACGGGAATTGTAAATTGATAATATCGTGTAATATAATTATTGTAAAAAAAAAAAAAAAAATGTGCATGTAAGATAAAAAATATTGTCTATAATAACTTATCATATAAAATTTGAATATTGTTTTGGAAAAAGATTTGGCCATTATTGTTTTAAGCATTACGCTATTTTTACGAGTATAGTTTGTACATGTACATAACTTCGTAACTAGTTTTATTACATTTATTATTGGTGTACTAATGATAAATTGCAAATGAACAACAGGTTCATCGGTAAAAAAACACCGGTTGCCCACGAAACTTAGGCTGCATGGAGGTATTATGATAATATTGTATAGATCGGCACATTGGCAGACAGTCGCCAGTCTGCGGGGGATGACGGATTTCCTACGCAAGGTATATATAATGTATATACATCCCCAATACAATAATGGTGGTGATAATAATAATGAAATATAACAGCAAAGTAACGATATATCATTTTAATATTATGTGCAGAGAAGTATACACACATAGGCGACGGACAATACGCCGGAAAATAATATACAATAATAATAACAATATTAATAATATAATGGCGTATACCTGGAGCATATACTATTATACACGACCGAAAAGAGCCAACACGGAAAACCGGCCATTGTGCGACCGGTGTCAGGGGTTAAGCCGTTACAAGGTCCATTGTGCGCGGGCGCTGGACGAGTTGCGATGTTCGGATGGGTGGTGGTGGTGCCAGTGGGGAAGGGGGTGTGGGCGGCTATCGAGGGGAGGGGACACCTGTCGACCGTATTCGTTTTTCCGCCCGCAACCGCCATCGTTGCCGCGCTACGTTATCGGTCGTTCCGGAAAACCCGATGAAATTAATAACCGTCCACCGGTCGGTTGCGGTCTTCCCGTCCGGTGACGAAATCGCGCGAGTCCGATCGCATTGTTTTCGGCCCGATATTATGCGCACACCACACTCCGAGTGGCGCGGCCGCGATGGCAATAAAATATATAATATAATAACACACACACACACACACTGTACAGGCGCTCACACGTAATACCGCAAATATAATGTATAACGACGTGTACGTTGCAATAATAACGACGTAATACAATCGCGCGGAACAGACGAGGGCGGTATACGTATAAATAAAACATGACCGGAACAAGTCGACTGGGTTTCCGTCTATTTGCACAAAGTTCGCCACAGCTCATCCCGTCCGTGTCCGTCCCCCCTTCCGCGCCGTAGTTATATATACGTACACAGTTGTAGGCCACTACCCCGGCGGAGCTGCAACGCGTATTATACTCACCCCGCGCCCGGACCTTGGCCTAGGCGGAGTGTTAGATTTCCTATATCGTTGCTGCCGACAGAGGCAATCCGGAAGCGACGTGACGTGTGCCTCCCCCCACATGCCACCGCGGACGAACCTATATACACACGCGGTGCATATACACACTCACTCATATTATTCCGCGTACGAATAATAATAGTTTAGTCACGGCTGTCGAGTCGCTCTCCACAACGACGTTACATATTTATCCGGGTCCGGACGCCGCGAACAATTGGGAGTTACATTATACGGCCGAGGTCGCGCTGCAGAGATCGGTTTCCGTTAGTGATTTCGATATTCGGTTGTGCAGATGTGTCCAGGCGCCCAGTGTATATATTTAATGTGGGTACAACGTAATATTGTATTATGTATGTCTAAATGAAGAAAATATGATGTTTGGCATAAGTAGAGCAAGACACCATCGAACTTGCTAAAAAATATGATCATATGGTAAGTCAAGAAGACACAAAATCGCCAAAACGACGTTCTACGTAAACCACGATAATAATTAAATTTTAATATTTATAATAATTTACTATAAAATTGGTTTTAATGATTAATTAGAGTTAATATACTGAACCTATTAATGTAATATATGGGAAAGCTATAATATTATCTTAAACATCATGAAACCATAGGCAGATATTTGATTGAATTTCAGGGGAGAGGGCTTAAATATTTTTTTACATTGTTGCAAAATAGGTACCTATATATTTAATACTTTGAAAAATGTTCAATAATTTTAGAAGGCTTTAGATTTTTTTTTTTTTTTGGGGGGGGGGGACTAAACAGTAAGCAACCTCAAGCAGCCTCCAATCTCCGCCTATGCATGAAATATATAAACTGAAATTATAAATAAATAAATGCAAATTTAAACATGTTATTGAAACCATAACATATTGGTAAGTATATTTTATCTATTGAACATATTTAAATGAATAAATACATTATGAGATCATTCAAAAGATAATGAGTGATAATAAATAAACATTAAACAATAATATGTTAATAAAGATAAAAGTTAAATATAATATTTTACTATGTATCTAATGTATGTATGTTATACTTTTTATCTATATTATATTATAACTAATAAAAATATTATTTTACATTGCCAAAAGAAAAAGAAAATTTTTAAAACAAGTCAAATTAAAAAAAAACAAAAAAAATTATAAGAAAATAGGAGGTAAGTTGTAAACAAAACGAACGTATGAAAATTACTTTCGATTTCAGAACACATGGATTACTGTATTACATAATGTGGACAATGGACATATATTTTTCTACATATTCATACACATTATTTAAATTCAAAGCCAGGCGATTGTTGCAATATGAAACGCTTTTAAGATATTGCAAAAATGAAGAAAAATAACTATTCGTGCAACAACAATGTATGTTTATTTCTTTAAAGCACTTTTTCGGTCCATTATTTATATAGCTGTAAAAAAGCTCTACAAGTTTCATACAAGATTTATGAATTAAAAATTAAAGAAAAGAAACGTATTTTAAACAATTATTTTAATTTAATTTTTTTTATACGAAGAATTAAGCAGATACTTATTTTTGAGAAAATTAAAAAATACAAATAAAATATTTTAGTATTCTTTAAAATAGTTGGGATAAACTCGTTGCAAAATTTTGTAATCGACTTTAACCTATGAGTCCAAATAGAAGTTTTGGATAACTTTGACTAGAACAGTGTTTTGAAAAGGAAAGCTTATAATTATAAGACTTTGGAATGTATAATGCATTAAACATGTGTAATGAATTACATTGATAATAGTATGATTAATAGAAACATTTTCGTGAATTGGTTTGTAACTCAAAATTTTGCATTAAATAAATTACTGACCAAGGTTAAGTCAGAGTTCTTGCAGTTCTTACAAGCTAAAAACTTACGAGCATGGGTGTTATATATATATATACTCGCGTCAGTACGATTCTTTTTTTCTTTGTAAAGCCAATAAATTCCTTTGTCGAAATCACTCGCTGAACGGGAAAAGCGTGCGTCGATCTTCACAAGACGGTATATAATATATTTAATATATAGTATCACATTTTACCGAATACAAACGTCCACTTGTCACACGATAAATTTCAACTTTTTTTCGCGCCAAATTACGTCAAAACTTTTCACTCGTTTTTTATTCTCTCTCGCCACCGCCGCCGCCGCCCTCCTCATCTGAGACCATAGGCTACTTTAGCTTATTGTCTGTAGAAAAAGTAACAGAGTGTGGGTCATGCGAAAAAAAATGATTAAACTCGGTTCGGTGTCAACTATGTACTATAGCTTAATGTATATGTACATATACATAGAAATTGTTTGTATACATACATATAACCGACTATACAGAGTGACACATTCATACATATATATATATATATATTTATAAAAATATAGTAGCGAGAGAGGTGTATAGCAGGGCTTATAACAATAATAAAAATAAAAAGGGCCACGCCAATATGGCAGTTTGTTGTCGCCAACGGTTCTCTCGTCGAAAAACAAGCCAATTCCATTTTCCAAATTAAATCTCGCCAGATGATATACGGCCGGCTGAGGCGTTACATATGGCGGCGGGCGACCAATCTAGCCAAAGTGAACTCGAAGCGCACAAAAGCTCCTAAATATACTTACGCAAGCGCTTGCGCACGCACACGCAAATCGTTAATATTATTATCGTACATAATACATAATATTATGATATTATAGCACGATAGAATGATTAATAAGACCGCTACTTTTGAAATTAAAGTCGTGGACCAAACGAATGCAGCCGCCAGCTGAACATGCGTTATTCAAGTAGATGATTGCAAACAGATTTTGTACAATACATTGTTATATATTTGTTTGCAAAAAATTACAGTGGTTAAATTAGCTATTTTTAATCAAGGTATAATGCTTACCTTTAAATTTAATATTGACCTATTAACAATAAAAAATTGGTTCTCTTGAACACAAATTTTCCATGTCGTACGTTTGTAAGATAGAGTTAATATTACACGCGAGTGTGACGTAGTCTTAGTTTTACATTTTTTTGTTGCTATAATAAGATTTAATAAAATGGTGGACCACATCATTATAATATAATAAACTGTTAAAGCATTTAT
This sequence comes from Melanaphis sacchari, assembly GCF_002803265.2. Lineage (NCBI taxonomy): Eukaryota > Metazoa > Arthropoda > Insecta > Hemiptera > Aphididae > Melanaphis > Melanaphis sacchari. The sequence continues at coordinate 1,808,730 of NW_020271173.1, read as the reverse complement.
CAAAATGTTGAACTTCGCACATACTTCATATTAATCCAATCTTATATAAATAAATGTTACATACGCCTTTACATTTCAACGTATTGTATTATGATGTATTTAATCCTCGATACTTGAGTGCTAGAATTTGTTAGTCACGTCAATGACTATGATGATGACATTATTCCGGGCTATATGACTTATGTAGTCAATCCGATTCGGCTTCAGTCGTAAATCAGTATCAATTACTCTTTTTGCACGGCGGTGATGGTAGCGGGCCACCCTAGCATCCATAAATCCGGATTTGGGGTGCGCGGTGTGACGAGGGTTGTAGATATGTGTACACGCGTACGTGTATATATAATATAAGGGAACTCAAATTGAATCATACGCTCTGGCTGACTGATGTTCCGTTTATTTAAATAGACCTTTGTGATGGTGTGTGCTATGCCAGTCGTGGTTTATCTGACCCATCAAATATCACCTTCGTCCCCTTTTCATCTGAAAAAAATAAAATATCAAGATCACTCGTACGCAAACACTTTTATATATACATATTTATATGTGGATGTGTTGTATCCGGTTTATACATACACTCAAATATATATTTATATATTATAAAAAAAGAAACAGTAAAAATATACAGGATATTATATTATGGTCAGGATTCAGCTGAATCATGATCAAAGTCATTTATATATTCGAATCGGAAACATCTTGGATTGACCCTTTTTTTAAACATTAAATCACTACAAATGTAACGATAAAACCATGACATATATATAATAATAATAATCCATAAACGTAAGTCAACTGTTTCTAAAAATTATCGAAATATCAAAAGCAAACTTTTCGAAAACATAAAAAATAATCTCTAAAAAACTATTTAGGTACTGTTCGTTATAGAAAATGGTTAACGCACGTAACCTCAGTTAAATGTGCAAACAATAGTCGAGATAAAGTTTTTTATTTTTTTTTTTGAATTGAACAAATCATTTTTATTTAATATTTTAATGTTGTGTAAATAAGAAAGTGGTAAAAAACACCTTGTAATCCAAATATTAATTTAAGTATACTGGTTCATAACTACTTAAGAAATAAGATTTTATGTAAGTAAAATATAAATAAACTATTATCTTTACTCTTTATAACATAATATCAAAGAATTAAAATATATGATACGTATTCTATTATAGAATTAACAGAATTTTAATTTATTTTTTTTTTTAAACATAAAAAAAAAATAAGTGCTTTAAACAGTTTGTCAGAATTTTTAAATTGTATTAATCTTTCAAAAAATTTGTAAAAATAATAGATTTTTTGTAAAAACTTTGATCAATTTTTGTGAGCTATAAATTATGATTAATAAAAAATAGTATATAACAATAAAATATATTTTATTTGATTTATTTAAAAATATATGATATACGTGTAAGTGTAAATGTGTGTATTATACTTACACATTTTGATATTTATTTTTTTCTGTTTTGAAATGACTTTGTTATTTTAAAAAATATTTGAAATTCACCTTGGTTTGTAGAACTTTTATAAACAATAATAAATAAAGTAACACAAATTTATTTCGAGAAATTATTCCTCATTATTGATTAATATTAAATAAGAATTTCAATGATATATGCATTTGAAATATGAACGTACATAACTTTTAAGTGTCCATTAATCAAATGTTACTGTAGTAGGGGAACAAAAAATGCTGACTACGAGTATACGCTAAAAAATAAACCCAATTTACTTGGGAAAAAATTATATTTAGCTAAATATACATTCTTTCAATTTCTTCACCATTCATCAAAAGTTTTAAGCTTAACTAGTCGTAATTTTTATTTTTGTCCAAAAAAAAGTTTTAAAGGGTTTTATTATTATTATTTTTTAGTTGATAATTACGAAAGTAATAATATTAAAAGTTAGCTTATAAAAAAAAAAAAAAAAAAAATAATAATAATATTTATTTTTATGTTTTTTGTTTCTACTGTACATTTTATATCGTCAATACATATATTAAATGCCTATTCGAATCAAAATTCTGAATTTAAAAGAATAGTAAGATACTTAAATTATATATTAATACATAACTAAATAAGAAGTAACAATGTGAAGTGGTGTAAGGATCCTTAACGATTCCGAATTAATAACTCAGTTGATCCAGCCATTATGTGCCGAGAAGCAGTGCTACGTATATGTATATTAATAAACTACATTAAAAAAAAAAATAAAAAAAAAAAATGTTTACCTATAATATAATAAATATTATGTATTATTTTTTTAATGCACACAGCACATTAGATCTGGTACATCCGTAAAGTCGTCACTCAACATTTTGGCATATCCAATTCAAATATTCAAACCGATATCCGAAATATTTGGCTACTATTCAAAATACATACCTGTCACACATGATAGTGTGCTAACGACCACATTTAACGTAACGGGTTTTCGATTCATGTGTTAAGAGATTGTTGGGGACCTCTTTGTCATAAAAGTCATACAGTGGAAATTACGATAGCATGTAAAAAGATTAAAAACTATTCTTATGTGTGTTGAAATTGTTCCAAAATCGTGGTTTGGGATCGACAAAAAGGGTGTTGTTTTGTAGTAAGCAACATTTACACACATCGATTCAATTCACTTTTTCTTTTGCTATTACTCTTGAGCTTAGTTCATTGTATATATTTAAAGCAATATTTAATGTTTTTCTTATAAAATATACTATACTATACATCTTAATGGGGACGGAAATATTTATTATCAAATAGTGATAATTTTTACTAATTATCATTAATTAATTTTATAAATGTCTTAAAATGTAATAAAAAAAAAAAAACAATTTCATTCATTAAAACAATATATTACCGATATCAAGCGCCGTGATGAGGGAAGCGAGTTAAATCTCTAATGGTTTCTTCAATTTATAAAATTTAATAATGACTTGATAATATATTTTAGGTACTGTTGCAGAAATTTAGAAATGTATATATCAAATTTTAATTTTACTACTTAATAAATCAAACTTTAAATTTAAAACTCGTTTAGATGATTTCCAGTGAATTAATAATTAGCATAACACTAGCTAAAATACTAAATGCTTAATTGCATTAAGTAATAGGTAATAGATATTGTGACACTTAAAATTTCTTAAATTATACTTAACTAAAAAACATAAATAATATGCAAATAATAAATATGTCGACTTTTTTAAAACTCATATAAACTACACAATTGTTACAGAATCATTTTGTTATACATATAGTGTTTTTTTCAAATACCAATTTAAGTTTTTATCGTACATAGTGATTAATAATTATGTTTGTTGATTTTAATTCATACAATAATAATAATGTTTTTAACCATATTATTCAACATCATTATATAGTATCAGTAATTTACATGGTGTTATGTAGTTAGTTTAGTGCCAGTCGCTAGACGAATTTATTTTTACGAGTATTATAACCTGCTGTGCTTGTGTTAATATGAAACTGTTAAGGTACTATAAAACCATTAACTATTTAAAAGGACAGAAAAATAATGTGAATTATGTATTTATAATAAGTTTAGAGTAAAACTCTAAGTAAAATTATACTTTTACAGTTTGCCATAGCAATATCGTGTAGAATTAGTTACATAATATGATCAATTTATGAATTTATTGAAATATGAATAAATAAAACAAATTTGGTTGTTTCATTTGTTATTCCAAAAATGATAAATAAAAGTACTAAATTTTTAATTTAAACAAAAATTGAGCATAAACATGTATTTTAACAATTTTTGTGTTACAGTTTTATATTAATAGAGTACATTATTTTTAACAAAATATTTTTATTAACCACAACCAAATTGTTGTAATTTCTTTTTAGTAGAACGATTTTTTTTTTTTATTGTTGCTGAGATTTGATAATATGGAATTTTAACTATATTTATGTATACAATTATAGGTACAGCTAGTAAAGTGTTTTCATTTTAGAATGTAAATTGGTACATAATGTATTAAACTTTATACAATTTAGTTATTTCAACGATATTCACACAAATGATTCGATTCAATGACATTATATAATTAATATACAATATGTACGTAATTAATGTTTTTCTATTTTTTACGTAGATGGTATAGATTATTGATACCTACTGTATAAATCACATATAAAACATACATGTATATAATAAACAAAATTAATAAAAAAAAAAAAAACTATCTGTTTTATTCATTTTTCTGCCCAATGTAAATTTTTGTCGATTTAATTTAAATTCTTACAAATGGTGGATGTGAAGTAATTGTCTGTCAACAACGATTTACTTACAGCATTTTATTCATAAATCATTCTTAAAGGCACGGTGAATGCTAAATATGTACTTAGTACATAATATATATTGTTAAAAGCTAAACATTGTTTTTTGGCATTTTTTATGTTGAATAATCTTCTTAGAATAATAATTCTTAGTAATTTTCGTTTAATAATAGCGCATTTCATTTTTAAATGAAAAACAAAATAATAACATCATTTCTAATAATGACTTCATTAATAATAAAGGCGTGAAATTTAATAACAGCGAGTCACATCGAAAATAAATTAAAAATTTAGTCGTTTGCTATTATAAACGCTATAATATCATATTATTATACTTTATAAAACTAAGAAAACATAACGTATGATATTATTTATGGTAATATAATAAAATTATACATAACACATGTATACATATATATTTTTATGTTATAAAATCTAACCTTTTGTTTATTGTACATATTTTTTTTACAAAATTACTGTTTCAGTGCTACGCTTGTCATAGTATGCACATAGCTATTGTATTGTGTTCATTTGTAATTAAAATGTATAATGCGCTTAGTAATAATGATAATAATATTCTGTTTTGTTCCATTGTATGTACCTACAAAGGACAAAAGGTAACATATGATGTACATTAAAATATAAGTATATAAGTCGGCATATAATAAAGGTATTAATTGCATTATTTATATTCTATATAATATATTGTATATTACTTTATAGCATTATAGCTGTGCTTCACTAAACTCGTAATATGGCAATACTGAGTAAATATTATATGTTAATATGGCACATAACTCTAAGTGATCTTTTATTGAAAAACATTCATTGTTTCATAATCTATTAAAGTTTTTGAAAACATTAAAAAAAAAAAAAATGTTATTGTTATAATTTCTTAAATTTTTTACTTTTTTCAATGACTATATAGATTTTTAACTTTATGTTCCGGAGCAAAATATTTTTTAGAGTATTTCGATTCATAAAATTGATATTCAAACTAGTAAGTAGTTATAAGTATTTTAAGTTTAGGTGAGTTGAGTAGTAGATCAACGTTTTGCGAGGAATCCTTGTATCTTTCCACTCCGCTCAAAAAAAGTTTAAATACTTATTGCCTATATTTGTCTCAATAAACATTTTTATTTATAGAAATACTTCAAAAAATATTCTGCTTTAGATTTTGAAATTAAAAATGTATGCTGTCATTAAAAAAATAAAAAGTTATATTACATTTGAACCCGCATCTATTTATCGATTTTATTATTATTTATTACTTCATATATTAAACTTAAGATTAATTATCACAGCAATAATAAAATATCATTTCAAATCCTACATGTATGCCTTTATACCTATATACGCCTTTAAATATATAAATAAATAAGTTTAAAAATAAGTTACATTTGTTAGTAGCTTCCTTTCTAAACTAGAGTTGTTTCATTTCTTCTGAAAATTACAATCACTATTCACAGCTAAGTTTGATTTAATTGTAAAATACATACTATTATTATATTATAACGCTTTTCATTTTATAGTTTTGAATAACTTTTAACCAGAATTACATTTATACTCAAGTTACACTAATATATAATATACGTTTGTTTTGTGGAATTTCCACATATTAGCATTTGAATTGTTTGTACAGATAAAATAACTCAAAATTAAACAGAAGTATACGTATAACCGAAAATCACATACGAAAACTTAAATTTTGAAAGTCTGAAGTTTAATTTTCTGTACATTTTAGCTTACTTGATATATAAGAGTGTTTCGAAGACTATATTATATTATTAAACAGTTATTTATTACGATAATTTTTGCAGTTAAAACAATATAAAATTTATTTTAAATACCTAAATAGATACTTTCAGTCGGCTTAAGTAATGAAAATGAAAAAAAAAAAAACACGATGGGTTATTTTTTTTTTGTCGTCCCTCGGATGTCCTCGGCCATATATAGGTATATACAAAATCTACAGTACAATTATAATAATATATTATACGCGGACGAGCTTAAAGTCCGTTCGGCCGACCATAAAATGAATACGAAAATCTGCTCTTCCCCGCCGCCCGGACGCGTTCGTTACTATAATATAATAATATTATTATCCTTCCGTCGCATTAACACCACCGCCGCGCGCGTACACGTTATTCGGACCGGATATACGCGATGCAAAGGGACAGCGGACGCGGAACAGTCATCGCCTCCGTCGTCGCTTCGCGCCATATACTAACCACCGTATATATCTATTATATCCGTATTATTACTATTATTATTATTATTATTATTATGATTATTATGATATGCATACGACTACGGTCTAACGGATAAAAGTTGCGGTAATAATTATATTGCGTTTACATTATATATATATATATATATATACATCATATCATATTAACTGCAGTCGGTGTAGCGTCTCTCCGTCGTCATCGTCGTCATCGTCGTCGTCGTCGCCGCGTCTGTCGCGAGTGCTACGGCGGCGGCGGCGGCGGTAATCGGTTTACAACACACCGGCGCGCGCGCGAGGATTACGAGGGTGTAAAATGGGTGTGTGGGTCTGCGGTTGTGTAGGTGTGTGTGAGTCGTGTACACACACGCGGAACAAGGATAGCGGTCGGCAGACGGGCGCCTGGCCATCATATTGTCGCCGTTCCTTCTGTTCGCGTCGGGTCGACGAGCTTTCTGCATTATATACCGCTGCGAAATCGCTCGGACGCGTATTTCGATATAATATTACACACACACACACACAAACCGATCGTTGTGTCTGTGTTCGCGCGCGGAGAGTGAGAGAGACGAAATCGTTATATTGTTATCGTCATCCGTTTAAATCGCGGTCGGGCGACGAGGAAGGGGATGACGAGAAGCAGCCGAGTTTATAATATTATACATATTATTATTATTATTATTATTATTACTATTACGCGCTGGCTGGCCGTGGAGGCGGCAGACGATATTACAAGAGGAGGAGACTCGGAAGGGCCGGGCGACGGAGGAGTGTAATATAATAGTAGCTGTTATTATTATTATCATCGTTGTTGTTGTTGTTTTGTTTTGTTTTATACAATACTATACATATATATATATATATGTGTGTGTACGTATTGTGGGCATGTACACGTTATATTGCAGCAGTCTTATGTATGTATGTTTCATAACGCGCGACGATATTGTTCCGTTTTTAATTCGAATGTGTTCTTTAATCGCGTTCTCCGAAAAATAACATCTATTTTACTGCCCGACGCGCTGCTGTGTTGTGGTGAAGACGTTCGCGTCAATATGATAATATTCTCTTCTCGAAAATCGCATTATTTATGTTTTGCTCGCAGCATCAGGATGAACGTTGCGGGGTACGAGAAACATTATACGTTCGTAATGATCGGGGCGGACACATATGCAATACGTGATTAATAATAATAGTGATGCAGTCAGAAATAAGCTGTACGTAATAATATTAGTGCGAGAAGAACAAGACTGATAATCGGAAAAACTGCGCGCGTCCTTAAATTGGCCATTATCCTCGTCACGTTCTATATTATAACGGATTGTTTTTAATATATCTAAGAACCGCAGTGGCATCAAAAGAAAATGTTTGAACTTAACGTTCTGCTATACATATATACGGTTATTAGATACTTGCAAAACGATTACGTGGAATAGTCACTATTGGTAGGTTTTTCTTAATCCCCTTGGGTTCATTATATACGATTATTTTAATTATTGCGGGTTGAGCTAGTTACGTAAAATTAATAAACATATTTTAAAAATGCATACGCAATTAAGTTCTTTAGAATTATAAAGTGTTTTTGGTTCAACTCGTTAAAGATTGTCAGCTGGTAATAAAAATACCACATTTCAATAATGATTCAACAGTAAAACGACTTGTAATTGAACGATATTTTTAGTTTTTAATAGTATTTTATTATATAATACGTATGCGTATTTTAACTTTAAGTAGACTAAAATATATTATATTTTATCTACTTTAAATTTAACTGAATTTAAAACCACATTGTGTACTTAAATTTTTCAGACGAATACAGTAACACTAATGTATGAGTAAGCATCATCAAACATATACAAAATACACCATAAATTTTCAATGTAAAAACAATACTGATTAGTATTGTGTCTAACATTACTAAAAATTAAAAATATGAACTGTATGTAATCACAATATAGGAGTGTATATTAACCATCGTTTTATTTAATTTTATTTATTCAAACAATTATTATAGTGTAATATTATAATAGGCAGTGTTTTTTTTTTTTATTAAGTTATTTAATTAATGGAAAAAAAGTATTTGTATTAGCTAGCCATAAATACATTATATTATTGATTTGTGTAATTACATATTGTTTTAATAATGCTATTTTTAAAAACTATCAGTATTAATAATAGCATGTAGGTATATAAGCTAGCTTATGATTTATTAACACAATATTATGAAAACGTATCGTACAAATGATTTAAATTATCATACTGATAATTGTTTCATGTCGTTGAATGCATAATGAAATTTATAATAATTACGAGTGTGGAACACAAGTTAGTCGTCCGGAGTCACATTCAAATGCTAATAGAAGTCCAGTTATCCATATTATAATATTAATGGTGGGTATGTTTAATGTGCATATAGAAATGCGGAATACAAATGAACAGTTCAGTTTATTGAATAAATACTAAATTTGTAACAATTAACATTGTAAATTGTAATATTGCTTCGATGTAACTGCAATAGAATTTTTGTTGTTTTTAGATCAGTGTTTTCTTATTTAATAGATATATACTATGTATAAGTACTATTATTACTATCTTACTGTTCTACTGGGGTACCATAGCTGAGTGCTTTAATAATTATAGTAAACGATTTTTGGAGTCCTAACGAATAGATGATAAAAAAGGGAAGTTAAACAAATGTTCTAATAATATAATTTATAACATTTTTTTTTTTTATATTTTATATTATGTACGTACGTATAAAATGGCAAATATGCCCAAATGTTTTTAAAACTGCATACGAAATAAAACCAATGACATATCTAGTTGCATATTTAATTAAAAAATATTAGGTACCTATTAATTGTTTATGTATTTAATGAAGATTCATATATCATTTGTATTACAAGTTAATTTATTTTAAACTACAGAAAAAAAAATGGTTTTAATAATATTTCTTACCTTTGTTATCTATCATTTAAAGTTTAGCTAGAACGACTAAAATTCTAATTCAAACTAATTATGCAAACAATTTTTTAAAGTTTATATTATACAAAAAATTGTTAGAAAATTGTTATTTATTAAATCACGTTCTTATAGTTATTACTTACCTATCGTGGTATAAAAATTATTTTTATCAAACTGTTATTCATTTGTCATGTATAAACAGTAGATAAATTAATTACAAGAACACACTATCAGACAAATATATAATAACTATATGATACTATTTTAATTCCCAATGCATCACTTTACTGTTACGGTAAATTAAACTTTGTTATAAATCTAAACAGGATTAAAAATGTTTACTATTCAGCGGTAACAAAAAAATAAAAATAAAAATAATTTATACTTTATACTTAAAAAAAAAAAAAAAATCTTTATATGCGTAGTTGTACTTAAGGTTGTTCGAATTAATCTTTGGTGGAAAATATTTGTAACTATTACGTGTGTATACGTATCGTATTATACATCTACCCCATATTATTATAGCTTGTGAATAAAATTCAAATAAAATAAAAAATGTCCATCTCGTAATAATGCGGTTCATAAAATATTTTACTGTTAAATGTCAATTACAATATTGATTATCTCTATATTATTATATTGTACAGCAGTAAAAAGCGACAACGAGCAGCGTAGACTAAAACAAAGAGCAAAACTATGGCGAATCGACTTCAAAACAAATTTCGCCTCATAGACATTTTAAAAAATCGCAGATGACATATCTGCAGTTTGTGGTAAACAAAAAAAAAAAAAAAATAAAATAAAATAAAAAAATAAGCAAAACAAAACTTGCGTTCACGTTTTTTTTTTTTTTACACGGAGCAAAACGCGTATAATTATATTATGTGTATAGTATATAGGTATGCCGTCAAACTATTGCACTTAGGTCATTATTATTTATCATTAAATTTATAAAATTCTTCGTACGGCGACGACGGCGGACAACCGCAGCCGCACTGCGACGGTAGCGACGGTGCTGGGCCGCCGTATCCCGATCCGAGGCCGTACGACGGAACCGAAGGCCGGTGGACGTCGAACGACAGCGGTTTCAACATGACGGGTATCAGCTTCGGCAGCAGCAGTGGTCGTTGCGGGGGCGACACGAACCCGGCCAAGTCGGTCGGCGACGGGCCGCTAACCGACGGCCGTGGCCCGCCGGACGGACAAGACGGCTGCTGCACGCACCGTAGTAGCACGGCATGTGGAACGCGAAGGACCACGCACACCGCGGCGGCCTGGGGCGGCTGGTGCTGCTGCTGCAGCTGCAGGGCAGGGGCACGGGTCGGGGCTCGGGTCGGACGAGCAGCGGAGGCCGGGCCAGGACGTGGACGCGGTCGGCCACGGCGAGTACGCGGCCGTCTGGTAGGTGGCGGGTTCCGTTTCCGGGGGGCCGCTGCAAGGCGGTACGCGGCAAGTGCAGGTTCGCGTGCACGTCGGCAGCTGGCTGTGAGGACGCGGACGCGGACAGCAGCACTGCGGCTGCCACGATCCACTGCAGGTGCAACCTTCGCCGTCGGAGTCCGTACGGTCGAGTGCCGTCGCACCGAACGGTTCCGCGGTGCGACATGTCGACGGGTTTTTGTACGAGCCGTACGAGATCGGCGTGACCTGGACGGTAGGAAAACAATAAACAAAAAAATAAAAATAAAAACACGCGTCGCACAGCAGACCAGTGTTTCCCAACCTTTATGACGCGGCGGCGACTCGTTACACTTTATATTATCACATTACGCTGTCGCTTGCCAAGCGACCCGCAAAAAGAATAAAAAGTCTAGTCGTGCCGTCGTTCTGTGGAGATTATGGGTTTCAGCGTTGTAGTTATAAAGTTTATTCTTCCGGTCTCATGAAAATATATCAATGTGACTCTTAAAACCAATAAAAAAAAAAAAATTCAAGACCCCGTGGGTTGGAAAACACTAGACAGCGATAGGCCGTGCTCTGGTTCGCATGTGACACGATGTTATGGTGTACGTTTGTTTTTGAAATAATAATTCATAATATCGCTGCGAGACGATGTCACTTACCTCGATGGCTGAGATGGTCACTGTTGCGGACAGTACAGTCACGACTATTGTCAAAGCGTTCATTTTTAAATAGCCCCGTAGGAGACGGACGGTTGTAGATTGTGAAAAGTTTGCGAACGGTGTTTGGATTTTATACTAAAAATATTTGCAAATTGTTGTCCATAATTTCACGTTTCAAGAAAAAAAAAAAAAAAAGTTCGTTGAAAAACTGATTGCACAAATGCTATCGACCGCGTATTTGTTACAAATATTATTATGTTTATTATTTGATAAAAATGCGCTGAGTGATTTTTCGTCTAATTATAAGGGTCATTGGTCTATTTTAGATATTAAAAGTTATTGATTTTATAACACGTTTCAGTTATGTTAATATACTTTGATCAAAAAACACATCATGCATGAATAAGAAAAATTTCTCAATTTTCCCTTGCAACATATGCGTAGGTAGATAAATGCTCTGTTTTATTATTATTATTATTATTTACCATGCGAATATAAAAATACTTAAACTTATTTTGTTTTTTTTTTTTAAATTGTTAAATTGTAAAATTAGGATAAGTAACAACAATACACAAGTTACGAGTTTAAAGTTAATATTTTTATAATCCTAGTCTAAATTGTTTTATTTTCTCTAACCTAACAAAATTTTAGTATACGATAAGATAAAATAATTAAGATTTTAACTATATAACTTTATTGTTATTATTTTCTAATCCCAACACTTCTTTTGTTACATAATTATGCTTATAAACCTATTTACGTATGACAGTATAATCTATACATTTTAGATTCTAAAAACGACAATGTAAAAATTAATTTTACGACTGTGTTTTTTTTTTTTTTTTGTGGGAAGCATTGGAGTTTTGATTGAAAACAATTTCAACAAGTTATAGTTATTTAGATTTAAAACTAGCCACATTTTAAAAAGGTTATTTTTTAGAAAAAGCTAAGATAAGACACCTCAAAAAATGTTAACAAACGATAGTAAATTTAATTATGATAACACATTTTTATTGCTCCATTCGTTAATGTTTTTATAAATATTTCAAATTTAAATATGAAAGCGTTCCAAGAGTTTCTCCAACTTATATTTGGAATTTCATATGTATTATACGCATATAAATAGACTGTGTATTTATGCATTTTATTAATTTATATACATTATTTATTTTAAATTATACAAAAATAAATGATAATATAGTACAATTATAATTGTTAAGACCTTTAGATATACAAGTACATAATAAAACAATATAAATAATATGTAAAACATAAACAAAATAACTGATTTTGGATTACTCTACTGCTACTTTACTGTACAAGCACACTAATAATAACTACCATAGTTACTGGGAGTTTGAAAGGGGATGAATACATTGGTCTCTGCTTTCAAATAAACGATTGGTCCCCAGGGTTCGCGCAAGCTGTGTTCAGACATGAGTTTATCGTATAAAAAAATAACTATTTTTTACGAAGTAAATATGACAGCCATTTTCATGACTCTTTAGGGACTTTGTAAGCAACCTTCATTCAAAGTCACAGTCAACAGAAATTTTTGACTAAAAACATTGGATAAATGCCGTAAAACATAATTTAATTCTAAGATATTAGTTATCTCTTATCACTTTGAATTGATAAATTAAGGATTTATAAATATTTTATTTTATTATTTCATTTAAAAAGTTGTATGTCTGTAATTAATGTTCGTAGTGGTTTTTATTTTTAACTTATTAGTTTAGTGTTTAATTTATAACTATTTTGAAAACTTTCATGAAAAAGAATGAGGCTCAGTTCAAAATCACATAAAAAAACAAATTTAGTGAATTACACAATATCGAAAAATGATGCAACTAATATCATTTATCACTTTATCAGTGATTATAATATTACGTTATTTATTAGGATTAAAATTAAAAACAACAAATTATAATAAACATTTTGAGTATAATAATTAATATGCGTAATAAATTTTGAAGAATACCATGTATGCTATGTGTCTACATATGTCAATTTTACGATAGTACTATATATTTTAGTATGAAGAGTGTACTTTTTAGATTTATATACGTATAATTCTTATACATTTAACTGGTAAAAAAAATCAGTGTACCTATGTTATTGTTTAGATCTGTTGCAACACTTGCAACAATAGCAAACGTTACACGGCACGTTTATTACGGTGTGCCTAATTCAAATAGGTACATTATACACGCGCATAATATTATATAGGTACGATGTTGTATCATTTGCACAACTCTATTAAAAAATAATAAATTAGTTGTCATGTCGACTAGTACACGAATACATGTACTTATAATGAGATAACGCATAGCATACAATTATTATTTATAGGAATTGTACAATAATTGAGAATCAATATTTTACACTTGGAAGTTATTCATTGTTGAAAACCATTTAAATGGTTATATTATTACGTTGAAATTCACATAAATTGGCACGTATGCGGCCAAAGTTAGCGTCCCTCGACCTTTAGTTGAAGGACCGAGGTAAAATAAAAATTAAATACTGTCATTATTGTAATAAGCATTTATTTTTTTTAAATAAATTAGGAATACTCATTTGAAAATCGTGGCTGGAATGGTTATTAATGAGAGGGTTTGGGTATTGAGTTAATCGGCTATTGAAACGCTTATAATATAGTTTGGCTAGTTCAGTTACAGTTGGCATTTTGAAATTAGAATGGAGGGATTTGTTAGAAATATAGAATGGAGCTTTTGAAACGATATGAAGAATTTTTGTATGGAGTCTTTGAATACAATTAATGTTAGATATTTTTGCTGCATCCCAGAGCTAAATATCATATGTCCAGATGGGTCTTATGAGAAGTTTGTAGATTAGTAGTTTATTGAGTAGTTTTAATTTTTTGGATGTTAATAAGGGTCGTAAGAGACAAAGACCGTTGTTTAGTATGATAATTTTGCGTTTGATGTATGATGGCCAAGGTAGTCGACGGTCGATGTGAATTCTAAGATATCGCACACTTTGCCTATTGGGCATTAGGTAATATTTGGTTGTTAAGGAAAAGTATCGAGCATGTGTCATGTCGAAGAGTGGACATAAAATGAGTAGACTTTCTCTTGTTCATTTTTACTACCCGTTCTTTATACCATGTTTCAAGAAGGTGGAGATAGTTTTGTAAATAGAGAGAAGTTAAGTTAGGGTCGGCGCTACTAGCTATTATAACTTTGTCATCTGAAAACCATTTACTAGGGTTTGGTTTAAGTTGAGCTGATCGGATATGAATAAGTTAAAAAGTAATGCGACAGTTTATATAAATCTGATAGCTAAATTCCGGGCATAAGATATAGACAGACCACAATAGTTGTTAATTTCTTGGTTTTTTTACTTTTTGTTATTTTTATTAGTGCACAGCGACAATAACTATATTTCATTAATAATAATAAATAATATAATATCACGTTGATTTAGTAGTTTTACCGTTTTTGTTTATTTTTATTATGCATGTCAATATATTGTTTACCAATCATATTTTTCGAGTTGATCGTCTATACTGTCTATAGGAACGTATTAATTTGTTAAATTTATTTAGATAGGTATAACGTATAACTTTGAACGCCCAAATTTTAATAAACAAATTAACAATGTTGTTACTCGAAATATTCACCCTCACATCTGTGATACTCGTATATGATATCGGTTTATCAGCGACACCTCTATCTGAGTTTCAGCGTCTAACTGAATGTGGCAGTGTAGAGGTGAATATTGTAAGTGATTTAGAATCTCTGTTTAGAATGTTTTAACATTATGTTATACGTTTTAAACTAGTGTTTCTCTGTATACCTACTATATTAAAACACTATATATCCATATACATTACATATACTTGCAATTAACACAAGGTTATTCTATACAGATTAATTGCTTATCTTAGATAATAGCTTTAATAAAAATAGGATTCAATTACATAGCATATTTTTTTTTAATTTCAAGTATAAAATAATTTTATAAATATTGTAATAGTATTTTAGACAAAGACGACTTATATTTGAATATTTTAATTTAATTTAAATTATTGATTAATATTATAAAAAAAAAAAAAATAAGTTCTGTTATAATATCTATCTATAGTTTCCTTATTTTTTTTTTTTTTTATGTCTATAAAATTTTCCCTCGTACCAAGTGAAAGTTTTCTAAATATTAATTTTTCTTGGTCCTTATTCGTCCCTGTAACTACCAATTTATAAAAAGTAAATTAATTAGTATCACACTTTGTATATTTGCATTAAGTATTGAGCATGTTAATAGATAATTTGTTCTTTATCTATGATATTATAATTTTGGGTTCTTCTGTTTACAAATTATCATGGTGTTTAATAACAACTCAAATACCCACTTATTATAAACTATAGTAAATGCATTATGTATTTATGATATACAGTTAGAACAGCCAACATTTTAAGTATAAGATACATTTATATATAATTTTATACTAGGTATTACAGATGTACATCCTGATGCTGTTGAAGACCAAGTGAGTTGAAAAAACTAAAAACTACAAATTTTATTATTTTTTAATGTATAAAATTAATAAATATTTATTAAAAAATATTTTTCCAGAAAATTTTAAAACATAATAAGAAAATCAAGCACTCAAAGTTGTATTTCGTTGGTGTTACACTTACATTACTTTTTTTGCTCATTTATTATGAATATAAAGTAAATACAAATAAATATATATATATACCAAATATGTGCAGTATAGTTCACTAATATATACAAATTTCAAATAATTTGGTGGATAATATAATTTGTCAAATACTTAGTAAATCTTTGTGGAACAACTTCTATGAAATATTATGTATACTTAAAAATTAAAAAAATATATTGCTATATGAGCAATAAAGCAATAAATATTGAATATTGCTTCAAAAAAAATAAATTTATAACTATCTTTTTTTTTTAAATATTGTAATTATAATTAATAATCTTATTTATTTTGTTAAACAGCTTTATTATGTTAATTATTTTTAGAATATATCATATAAAAATCGCTTGTTAAAAATAATTGCGGCCGATAATGAAAATTTGGTAATTTTTAAAAAAGAATTATCATTATTAATAGAACTAAACCGTAGAAATACACAATCCGTACATTTTTATGAAGTTACAATATATTTAAATGAACTTTAATTAATAATTTTCTTTTTAGATAACAGAAGAAGTAATGTCACAAAAATGTAATCCAGCAGATAGCAAAGAATTTTTATCTTCAATTAAATTATCGGCTAAACTGAAATCTGCAAAACACATATCTAAAGGATACAAACACAAATTAAACGAGGCTTTAAAATCAAATCAACATCTAGGTTAGACAATAGACATACTTTAATAATTTTTTTTAGTGATTAATATTTAAAAACTAGAAAAATAATTATTATTAAGGTAATTAAATAACATTATGTATAATAATTTATGTAAAATAAAAACAGGCGTGATATTTAAAAAAAAGAATTTTCATTTATTAATATTAAGTTTTACAATAAATATTTACAAGGTTTACAATTTTCTAACATTACCACTAAACGGGTTATATGTAATAATTTGATTGAGTAATATTAAACAATAAGCTGCAGTCTTTTCTGGAATAACTGTATCCGTTTCAAATTCTATTCATAGGTCTACGGTCGACGATTTAACGTTATCATTCTGATGTGACAAATCGACAACGACGATTGAAACATAGTTTTGAAAAATGTTTTGATAACAATGGTTCACAATAATCTCTTTCGTAATAAGATTTTTGAAAGTCTGTATAAGCTTTGTAGAGTATGCTAGGGGTATTATTTTTAAAACCGCATCGAAAGTCTTCATATGGATACACTTCAGAATTTAAGTGTACTTTAAGATTTTTTACCTAACAATGATCGAATTGTCCAGCATCGGTTTGTATATTTTTTTTTCGATCTGTTTGTAATCCAAACAAAATAAATCTAGGTTTTTCAAGCAAGCTTCTAGATTTTACAGTCCACGAATGTGAACTATTTCTACGAAGTACTGGATATTCACATAGATCCCAGGTTCTGAATGCGCACGATAGTGTTTCACCGGAATCTATTACTTTTATCAATTTTAATTTTTCTTTATCGCAAACTTTGATAATAGGCATTTTCCAAGCCACCTTTGTCAGTTCAATCGTATTTTTTTTATTTTTCTCAACGTTTTGAGTGGCTCCGACACCAACAACATGTATAACATCTAAATCAGTAGACGCGCGATTTAAAATCAGCTGTTGATTGCAATTGAGTAATATTTTTTTATAATCTTCACAAAATCCGAATAAATGTTTTAGAGGGATACATCTGGTAAATACATTATCTGTCATAAAATGTTTGTTATCTTCACTGTCCATTTTCGAGTCCCAAGCACAGTTGTCTAACGCATTCAAGTCATTGGGAGTATAAGAGCAGTATGCTTTCAAACAAGACGACACTCCGGGTGTTTTCAATTTTTGTATTTCTATTCCGTTTATTTCATATCGCATTTCAGAGAATAAAAACGTCAATCCATTATTCGAAAAACGAACTTCTCCAACTGCATCGGTAGGTTTATTTACTTTCCCCTCTAGGTAAATATAACTTTCACACGGCAAAGTGTAAGAATCCATGTTTTGAACATTAATTCTACCTAATTTCTTCGTTGTGCGATAGAGCAGCGCTTGAATACGGCGTGAACAAATGATATTGCATTTGTGTTATTTTACAATCGTCGACATAGTCGACCATTACGTCTAAATATGAATCATCCATTATTGTAACGAACGAAGAAAAATTAAATTATTTTTCGTGAGCTTGGTTTTGATTATTTTAGGTTTAGTCTTCTTCACTGTTGACACTATACTGACGGGTTTTTTTATTGTAACACTTTTTATATTAAATTTGAGCGCCATAGTCGTGTGTTATTTGTAAACGAACTGTTATTGGTTCACCGTGCAGATTAATTAGGCAATCGTTTTGATCTTTTAGTAAAATATTTACTTTACTTATTGAAGTCGTGTTTAAAACGTACTTTCAAACGTATTTGAAATAATACAACGCAATAAACTATAGTTAAAAAAAAAAAAAACTCGGTAGCTTTTATATATTGATACTTATTTTTGAATATTGGTTATCAGTATGAATTAACGTTTAATAGAACCGTTTAAAAATTATTTTTACTTATTCTATCGTAGTATTCAATTATTTAAAATAATTGTATATCAACAATCTTTACCGTGTACTGGTAACTAACGGACGAACGGTCACAACTGACGATGTTCTAAACTAACTTATGTTTATGTTGAAACCTACAACCGGAACACAAAAAAATCCTAAATCCTTGTTAGACACGAAACCGATAACTTGAAAATGTCATACGCGTTTCGCCTACCCAATTATGTACGGAGACGCGCGTACCAGCGGGCACCAATATGATATATCGTGTTATGCTATGTTATATCGTATTGGTATATTATATTAAAAAATTATGGGGATGTCGTATCCGATAACCGCGCGCGTGTCCGGCACGTGCGGCATGCGTCAAATAACCGGCAATTTGTCCATCTATCGCTGCCGCCATACTCATCGTTACGGTAATAAACCGATGCTGAATTCGTTGTGCGAGAAAGAGTTCAATGCGGATTTTGGTTTTAATACTGATATCGTAGTACGTGTAAATTATTATAAATGACTTACAAGCGATATGGTGAACGATCGATGGCTATTCATCATAAAATTAATTTCGTCATAATAATTCATTAAAGTGAGCAAAAAAATATCAATAAAAGAAAAAAAAAATAGAGAGCTAGAAATTACACGTCTAAATTTTGTCGAATTTCTACTCGAACGGTCAATACAGAGTTAATAGAACAAGGGAAGTAAAACATTAGGTATGTGTGATGTGAAACGTGTTTGAAATTACTGCAGTAAGCACGTTTATACGTTTAATCATTAAAGTATATTAATTTAATGACATACTTTATAAATATTTGTTAATATCGTTCTGTGTTTTACTATTTGCTTTTCATTTTTCAGCATAACCGTATTTCATTGAGTGTTTTGTTATTTATATAAAATATATTGTTTTTTCTAAAAGCTTTTGTCATTATTACATCCTAAATCATGTCTATGAAGTATGCACACTTCAACATTGACAAAACTATACGTTAATATTATATTTATATATTTAAATAATTTAATATCATTTAAACCATTTTTATTTTATATTTGCTTAACTAGATGTATTTTTCAAACAATTGTTATCAATAATAGTTCCATATTGTTAATAAATAATAAATGCAATATAATTTTTTTAAATGTTATTAGGTTTGTAAGTTCCTATATAACACATATATTGCACCTTTATCTGACAATAATTTCTGATACAATGAAAATATAAAAAATAATACTTTTAATACTTCATAACTATTTTTAATTCAGGAAAATTTTCAATTTATTTAAAATTAAATATTTTACATTCCTATGTCATAAGATATTATTCTGTAGTTATAATTGATACTAACGCACATATCACATTAGTATACATACCTCCTACTATGATAATAATAATACCATACAATATGTTAGTCGTATCAAAATTATGTGATATAGTCAATATAGATATTTAAACTGTTAACATGTTTAGAAAATTTAAGAAGTATAGTGTCAAATATCGATATTATATCACAATACAGCTTTAAAACGTTAAAAATACAATATTTAAGTTTTTCTTATTTTTGTAATTGGAAAAATTGATTGATTACACATAAAAAAAAGACATTTTGTATATTATTGTTTTTATTTGAATTTATTGTTACGTGCTCTTTTGAATATTACATTTCCATGCAGTGATTAAAATTATGTTTATTTTATCCTGTACATGTGCATGTAATATACAATGCCCCAATTTAATGTATGTGATTTGTACAACAATGAGAATTATTTTAGCTTTATTTTTATGATTTCAGTTGATTTAAAATACCACAACAATGCTGTAATAGATACTTTTGATAATAAATTATTATTTGAGTAAGCTACATGCTTGATAATTTAACAAAATACTGTTTTAATGTATACTGTTGAAATTACTAACTTAATATCAGTTGACATTTAACATTTATCACATACATTTAGTTTTAAGATTTTAACCATATGTTTATAACTTAAATTATTTTATACATAATGTGTTAGTTATGAAGTAAACTAAATAAACTTGTATATGAATACAGAATAAAAAAAAAATATATTTTTGAATATATTTGACCTTCTTATTCTGAACAAATTATTTTTTACGCTACTGATATACGGCTGATAGTTAATGCATGCAGATCGATTTATGATCATCAATGAAATTACCCATTTCTAAGTATCACTTATTATTTATTGATTTATCGTGGGAAACAAAGTATTAAATAATTAACTAACAAGCTGACTTATCAAAATACAACAGGTAATAACAAAGGTCAATTGTTACACGCATGGATTATTAGATCTAGTATAGGTACACAACTGTTGCTACGTGTTTTTATAATCTGTCGACGCAATATTTACCTCCGAAAACTATTATACAATAGTGATATTTACTTATCAAAAATTAGCAATCAAATTCACAGCAGGCAATTGTTGAATGAAAAACGAATTGTATCAATACAACGAGGGAAAGTCTAAATGAAAATACAAAATAATCGATATGGTATAGACTATAGGACATCATCTGTGATATTTTAGGCAGCAGTATAATACTATTATAGACGGGCGATGGTAAATAAATAATTTATATATTACCTACGCGGTTTAATTTTCGTTCATTCATCAATGACGTAGCGAAGTACGTCTTTTCGACGGGATCGCGAATAAACAGCTATGCAGGGGACATATATATAATATATATATAAATTATTATACTATAGGCTATAGCTATTATAAAGGTTTGAGTATCGCCCACAATGTTCGACGAGGTAATTAACAATTACCACACTGTGGCGTTGCGGTGGGGTTGATGACGACAAGGTCGGGTGCACCGGATACCGTATATGTTGCTATATAAATTACAATAATATTATCAACATCGAGCTCGTGGGAGAAAAACATCGTTTAGAGAGGTTTTAATTAAAACCCGTTCGAGCAGCAACTGGCGATTATGATCGTAATCCGTTTGTTGTAGTTGTTGTTATATATAATATTAATATATTATCGAAAACACACCGGCGCGGCGTTCATTACGATTATAATATTATTATTAGTGTTATTAAAGGTTCAGGTAGTCAAAAGCACGCTTTTAAAATATCGTTTTTGCGATAAAATTGACGCGTCTCGAAAAGTGGCGATGGCGGTAGACACTAGTCCAAAAAAGTTTCACCAGCTTAACCGACCGGAACGATACGACTGCGCAGTGCACTTCCAAACATTTTTAATTTACACGGCACATTTTGAACTTTTTTTTTGCCGTTTTCGTTTGTTACGGTTTGGTATTTCACGGAAATGTTTTTTTAATTTTTACTTTTATATACGAGGAAGCACATTTTTCCCTACAATCCCATGCCGCAATCATACCCCAACTTGAATTTCATGATCTGATGGTGACAATGATCAGTCGGTCGGGTAATTATTAAATTTTAATGTACTTAGAGTGTTAAAAAATAATAGTCATAAAAGAAAGCAATTGGTATGAAAGTATGATTTTTATTGTTATTTGTTAAAGTTCAAAAAGTTTGTCTTCCGTGAATATCATACTATGCAGTATGTATATTATGATGAGGTTTTTCATAAGCACCAATGTTACTTTTTTATTAACCAAAAATATATTTTTACTTATAGGTATTTAATTATTGGGAATATTTCCTCAATGAACAGTGAAGAAAATAATATAATATTATTTTTTACACACACAACAAACAGAAAAATAAGTGTTACTTACATCTTTTTTTTTATAAAAATAAAAATTATAAACAGCATTATTATGAACTAATACATAAATACATAAATAAATGAATAAATTATTATAACTTTTTATCACATTATATTTATTTATATACGCTATATAAAAATATTAATTTTAGTTTTTTTAAACGTATAATTCAATGTAGCTTTTGAAAATCATAGTTATTTAAATAAATGTTGAACAATTGTACGTAAGTGATTCTTCACAACATTTATAAGAATTACTCCGATTCAATTATATTTCATTAAATGGAAATTATTGACAAGAAGTTATTAAATCACTATGATTTTTGAAACAGTTTTGTTGGATGACGATTTAATTAATTATAAATATTTTATTCAAGAGGTTAAACAATGTTATATATCAATGAATTGAGTTTTGGATTAAAAAATCAAAAAATGAGTTGCAAATCTGATTATTATATATTATAAACTATAATCATTAAATATAAAAAATACGTTATATTAATACCCCTACCGCCGAAACCATACTGACTTGTGCATATAGCTCGATGATATAAGCTTTGTTACAATCTTAAATTATATGTTCATAATAATTGATAGAAAAAATAATTATTATTTATCATACCCACTAATCACAATAATATTACATTCTACATAAAAGTTAAAAGTAAAACACATACTATTTATTGCTTATAGACCTGAAACGGCTGTAACTAACACTTTGTATACGAACACCGTATTTATATATTATATATTATATATATATTTTTTATAATGTATTTAATGCGTTCTTGTTTTAACCGATTTAGAGTATTACTATACTGACGACCATATTATAATATTATTCGCACGCGCCTTTTGTTTGTGCTGTTAAACGGCTAATCCTTTCCGCATGCACGTCACCGAGCGGCGGGCTGTATCCCCCTGCCCCAGGGTCGACCCTTCCGATCGTCCCGCACGCACCGTTTCAAATGCGGCGCAAAGGCCATCAATATTAATAACTATACGAACAACAAAAACAACAACGACAACAACAACAACAATGACGATACCACAGTGTTCCCATACCGTCATCGTCATCGTCGTCGTCGTCGTCGTCGTCATCGTTATCGTCGCCGTTGTCGCGCACCGGTCGCGGTTGTTCGACCCGAGACGGATTTCGGACGACCGCTCGCGCCGGGGCCGTAACTAATCACCCCGACCCGACGTCGACGACCGTGTGTGGGAAAGTAAAACTTCTGGCCGCATTCGCCACGTTTGCTCGTGCGCACACGTCATTTTCCACTGCCGCAGTTCCCGGCGTGAGAGTTACTCTGTCTACAACATGTATTTTACAAACCGTAGGTATAAATCATAATACACGTACAGTGCTGTATTACATTATCATCCGCGAGTACTTTGCGTGCCGTTCGTAGATATCACCGATGTCTCAATAATAACAGGCAGTTTGGAGGAAAATTTTTGATTTCAAAAGACTTACCCGCCAAAATATCGGCTTTCGCGAGTTATGGCTCGCCAAAAGTTTCTACATAGATAAACGTTTATGTACTTATACTCATCATATGCGCGTTTAAAAACAACCACGAGCTAGAAATTGTTACTAACTAGTCCAAGCCCAACAGCAGCATTAACGAATGTCTGTACAGTACAATTGACTGCAATAGAAGTTATGGAAATGTTTTTGGTGGTGTTAGTGAAGGAAAAAATAACAACAATCATTAATCGAAAATGTTTTCCACAAATTGGTTAAAAAAAAAAAAACACGCAAAAATATAAAATATTTATGATCAGGTGATATATTCAAATCGTAACTGTTGTTTACTCACATACATTATTATGTGTGTCTGTGTAAACCCCTCCGCGATGGAAAATTTTTATAAACAAAATAATATAGAATGCGTATAAAGTGCTTGAATTACAAATTAAATTCACCAGTCAATACAATGGTGGTTCGTGGGGAGCGATTTATATTGAAATAATTTTTTGGCTTGCGTTTACAATAATTTAAACAAATGTGTTTGTGCATACCTATATATAAAAAAAAAAAAATAATAATAATAATAATAAAAAAACGGAACAGACTAAACTAGATTCATTATATTGACGAGTTGAATATTTTGTTTTTTAAAAATGTATTTATACAGTCGGTCATACGGATGTAAATAAACAACGTATTTCATAAACAGTTCAAATTATTTACATAATTCACCATTTCTTCGCGATGAAAAATTTGTTTATAATTATTTTTATTTTTATTTCTATAACGAACATAGACCAATATAGCCATTAATATAACCGTTAATCATGACAAAAATAAACTTTCAACACCAAATTACTTCTATAGTTCTACGTAATATTGTATTGAATCGATTATAGTACAATTAGAGGATTATAGATATTTCATATATTATATCAGAAATGCTAATAAAAGGATTTTATTTATTTGTGAATTTCAAAGTTTAAACACACACACACATACAGATATCTAAGTAAATACTTACTGATGTGAAACACTACAAATATACTACTTTTTTTATCTGCCAATCATATCTATAACTTTAAACCTAAAGAAATTATCGTATGCATACTAAACTTTATAACTGCAATAGTAATTATTGTATGAAATAAAATATTTAATTTTAATCATAAAGTAACCTATCATTTTATGATTAAATATCTCTATAATTTTTTGGTGGAAACTATATCATACAACATTAATATTGTGTTTTTATAAATGAAAAAAGTCATAGGCAATTAAAGTAATACTTATTACTTTAATATAAATATTTCCAAACAAAAATTACTATTATACAATCATTCATAAACAAATATCAATATGCTATAATTGCTCCATTAATAGATAAGTTGCAGGAGTGTATAAAGTACATAGTACCTATATACTACATAGTTGTTCGTATCTATTGTGATAAATGAAGTGTACTTATATTACATGCAACTATAATAAACAATAAAAATAATAAATAATAATAGTCTATTTATCCGAGATCCGAAACTAATTACCATTAAAAATAAAATTACACTCAGCTTTTATCACACAAACGAACATTATATAATTTTAAATTTATAAGTCATAAATAAATCTACAGTATAATATTGATTCTTTCTGGTGTTTTAATTGTACCTAACCTTAAATTAATCTCGCGTTTATACATTTTTTTATTTTACATAATTTATTAAGTATAGTGTATATTTTCTTAGTGAACTTTAATATATGAAAAAGCTTTAAGAGTTATTAAAAACTACGCCTTATATATGTAAATATAATAACAGTCGTATTCAAAATCGGTATCGCACGACCTCTCACCTCTGCAGTAATTTGTCATTACTACTAAAAGGAATCGAAATTGAAAACGAAGAGGGTGTGTACAGTGGGGCTTTTTGGCGTGAGCCGCGATCGTAAAAGCCGTGGTAAAATTTACCCTATCAAAAGACATCGTGTGCCTTTTCCAAGACAGTCTTTTAGGTCCCTATGTAAATTTTCTCGTCTGATGAGATAAACTCTAAGGAACAAGTCTCTAACACGGTCGTATAAACAGCGTTATCTCTTCACCAATTAAAACCAACGAATATCACTTATGCAAATTTATCGTATCTCTCTCACTTTCTTGTTTCTCGTACGCTCACTCACCACGCCGTGGTTACCTCTTCCGTGTGCCGTTTTTGAGCTTAAATTATAAATCCATAGTGATACGGGAAATGTCGTAAATTAATTTCACAAGAACGGAATCATTTTTTGATAATCGGATTCAGTCAAGATTTATGGCTTTTGTTTAAGAAATTTAATTCATTGCTAAAATATCAGGTAAATGGTTAATCAAGATATTTTGCTAAAATTATACGTATTTTTAATTGTCATCTTTCATTATTTAAAAAGACATTACTGTTAAATTACTGCAGACTTTTGAATAATGTTATGACTTATGATGTTTATATACAATTATAAATTATACACACACGCGTATATATATTTATTTATTATATATAGATATTATGTATGTTTTATATCATTAATTTAAAATAATATAATATAGATTTCAAGTTTAATGAATCATATAATGTGATAAACTTAGTACTTTAAAACGTTCAGTGTGTCTAAAAATTATTGTCTAATTAAAATAATAGGAAATCTAACATTATCCAAATATTTGCATAAAAGCATGTAAATTAAAATATGTGTGTTTTACTATAGAATTTAAGTGAAGTAATAGGTTACTGTATTGGTAGTACTACAATTGAAAAGAGGTTCTTTGTAGGTCAAAAATAAAAAATTCTAGGTGTTCCTCAAAATAATCAGGAAAAATCAAAAATGTACACGAACAATGAGAATATTAATTATTCAATACTAATTTTTAACTAAATACATTTTGTTTTTTGGTAGTAATTTAAAAAAAAAATAGTGTTTGTAGATACTTTACATTTTTATTAAATTTTAATATTATAAAATATTCTAATATTATCATATAGGTATGCTTTATTCAACTTTACAACATTGCGAAATCTCCAATTTTATTTAATATTATTTATTAAACCACAAAAAATTAAAATACTGTATCTGACGTTATAAGACTGTAAGGTCGATAAGATTTACTGTTTTAAAACTGAATGATTTACTTTAATGCTTCTTTTAAAGAAGTCAAATGAAAAAACTTAACTATAGATGTATATAAAAATAAAAAATTGTCGATTTAGTCTGAAAATTTCAAAGTCATAAAAAAGTTAAGACTTCTAACAAAAATAAATTCATAAAATAACATTTTTCTTATTTAAAGATAAGCTTAACTGGATGATATTAACACAAAGAATTTGAGATGAATACATAAAACGCTTTTTAAATCCTATGCGTCACGTGCATAAACAATTTTCTGTTAAACGGATTTTTATTGGCCCCTTTTTAAGATTAAACGATGCTTACAAGAGCTGCATTTTAATTATCATTTAAAAACTATTTTAATGAAAGCCATTTTTGTTGAACAATTTATAAGCTGAGAGTTTATCAAAGTTAAATAAAACTATGGTTCAACAAATAATTATGTTTGACTCAAATGAATTTAATGAAAGTATATAAATCAATTGAATAAATACTTTTGTAATTAAATACACCCAAAAATGAATATAAAACGAAAACCTAAATTAAATTTATCACATTTCAGATAACAAATAAGTTTCTAATTCATTAAGAATATTTTAAACAATTTTAAGTACTAGCCTGTGCTAAGTATAGTTCCGATAATATAAATTATTTAATAACTTTTTATATAAAATTAGCTTTAATTTATAATTGAAAAATATTAATCATATTTTTTGTTTTATATTTTTTTGAATGGATATAAATAAAAATTATGTATTACATTATAGGTACCTTCTAAACGCATACAATCAACTAGATATATTATATACGCACACTATAATATAGTAAATAAAATAATGGACAATTGATTTAATATGTTTAAATTTTATTATACTTATACAAATTGTTAACGATTCAGTACACGAGCTATAAATAAAACTGTTTACTCAAATGTTGAAAATATAATGAGACCAAAAGTGGTTTTACATTTTATTTTTATATTAATTATTGTTACGAAAATTCTAATTATTCACCATAAAATTTAACTTTATACAAATTTTGCATTCAAGCCAATAGAAATATTCATCTCACTTTTATTTACGGCAAAAATATTATTTCAAAGATATCACCGGATACGGTCACGTTTGGTGGTAGTCGGCAGGATCTCCTGCATCATTGAATAAAAATGATTTTTTTCTTATTGAACTGTACTGTAGTAAAGAAAAAGAGTGATTTTATAAAATACATATTAATATAATACTTAGATTTAATAATAGTTTATAATTTTTTTTTTGTATTTTCAGTGTGGATCTTTCCACAACAATAAAAAACCTCGAGTTGTTAATAGTTTTAAGAATGTATTATGTATTTAGTATTGAATATTCGTTAGTTTGTGTTAATGACCCAAGTTGGATATATTTTATTTACATTTATTGGAAAAAGAGTTAATTGCTATATTTACAAATAAAAATCATTTTTCCAACTTAAGTAGAAATACATATTTTTCACAACTTTTAAATATTTTTATTTTTAAAATTTTAGTGTTTAGTGCCAGCATATTATATTTAAGTTCTCAACCATAAAAATTCTAGATACCAACGATGTTTTCGATGACGTACTCGACTGAAAACGTATTTTTAATTAGTGTACTGGATCGTATTACCTTGATAATTTATGATTTGTATATATGTTTACCCAATTCTAAATTTTTAAAATAAACAAAAAAAAAATAAAAATACTAAAATGTATATTACATAAATGAATAGGAAAAATATTTGACTGAGATACTATAGATAAAAGACTGCAATAATTACTAAAACAACATTTTTTACTTATTAAATGATTAATAAGTACCAATTTTCATTAACAATAAAACTACCTAGATCATTTTTATAATTCAACTAACAGATTATTCTATTTAAAAATAGATGATTATAAATATAACAGTATCAATAATATTATAGAATATGGAATTACAATATATCATGAGCACATATAATAAGTAACACTTTTAAAATTTAAATGCCATTTAACAGTTTTATTATTAATATATAAACATACAGGCAT
>NW_020271173.1:1755863-1779609 GCF_002803265.2 Melanaphis sacchari | reverse complement strand
ATTTTTTTAATAGTTATTGTTTTAATAAATATTATAGTTAATTAATTAAAGCAACAGCTGACGGCCGACGGGTAATTATGACGCGATTTGTTTGGAAACTTATAATAATAATAATGATAAATAATCAAGATTTTCGTGAATAACCGCGTTTTACTTCGATTGGAAGGGATTTGGATGTACCGTGTATTTACGACGATATTGTGCTAGAATAGGATAGAAAGTTATAAATAATAATACCGTATAGCAGTCATAACAATATAAACGACGAACAGTTGCTCGTGGGATGTTTTGCATCCGTGCGTCTCATCGGACGTTCTACACGCCTACTTTACAACTATATTATAACATATAGGTGCTTTCCCGACACTATATCATCCCTGAGGTGGTTTCCAAAGTCCCTGGCCAAAATCTCATCAACCTTGCGGCCAATCCAGCACATTATGCAAATACGCGACTATATTATATTTTACCGTTTATATAAAAATATATATATACATGAGATTTTATGATACGTTTTTAAACGCTTCTCCGTCCCGCACAGCTTCACTCTATCCCTACGATGACGGCGTAACTATCCCTCCGTACAACGGTACAACACGGCCTCCGGGCCAACTTCCTTATTGTTATGTATAGGATTTGACACCATATAGATGCAGGAAGATTGTCCTTATATTATTGGATTCCAGCAGTTATTATTATATTGTTTCGCGCGCCATAAACATCATTATACAGCTAGTATCTATATATTTATATATAATATACACGCCCCACTCGGATTGGTGGAGTCGATGGCTATAGTTGCGGCAGTAGAAGCCCCGAGGGTTGTGAGAAAAAAAATCGTTCTTCGGTGACAGAAAAGACAATTACCTGCAGTAGTACCTATATATTATATAATATATATATATATTGACTATAGTGCAGAAAATCCGCCCGGCCATTCAACCACGATAATCATCGTATATAATAATATGTGGTTACTGAAAGATGAACAGTGTACAATTATTTAATGTATATATATATTATATACATTCGTATATACGTGTTTTTTATGTATTATACAATTGAATTTTCATTGTAATATAACACAAACTTTTCAATACAACAATTTATTTCAATCGTATATTTATAATGTATTAATAAGACTAATAACTTATAATACTGTGACGATAATTCCTTTATCTAAATCATGACTACCTATTATAATTTATAATTAATATGATTAATATTGTTGCAAAAGGTAGTTCAATTGTTGAATATTATAATGAGTACATATTATACACAGTACATTACTCATACTGTAAGACGTATTGTTACATTTTTTAAGTCTTGTTATAGTCTTTGTGCTTTTTTTTTTTTTTTGTACAACTGAGATAAAAATTCGAGGTTGAAATTAAAATACTTGGAATCATTTTAAAATTATGTCGAAACAATACAATTTATTGTTAATTGTTTTCATCTATCAAATAGATCACACCTGGTTTTAAAGACGCTTAAAAGTACAAAACAAACATACCTCCTGAAACCTGAAACTTTATCAAACGTATTGGATAGAGCACTTGGGTTCACTACATTTTCCCAAGAAATATATGAACATATTAGTAGCAACATTTTAATAACTATAAAAAAGACCCAGAATTAATAAATTATGAATTGTTTCAAACATTTTTTAAATGATTCGCTGAAGGAATAACGACCGGAAACGATTTTTGACACCTTTAACAAATAACAATAAATTATTGTTCAATATTGTGTCATCGATTTATCACATAATCTAAAATCAATGTATAGGTAATTTATAACACGAATCGTCCTTAACAAGTTATGCGTATTCAAAGTAACGGATTAAAACGTTTTTCATGATCAATTACAATACACAATCATGATATTAATGAGTAGGTATATACTTTATGCTATATAGTCATTATACATTACTATATACAATATACCAAGAGATTGTTTTAAAAAATTAAAAATAATTTTTATTTTTTAGAAGTGTTGCAATGTAATATGTTGTTTTATATTCAAACTAGAATCTAGTATTACCATTAAGACTAAAAAGACAATCTAAAATGAAGAATGATGAGAAACAATTTATTATATTTTACAAACATAGGTTTCCACTGGCTTAGCTTGAATAATAATATTTGATAATATTATTGTACCTAAATGTAATTCAATTCTATCACAATATATTGTTATTTAGAACGCCATCTGTTAATATAACTACTGGGTCCAGAGCTGATGTAAATAATGTACAGATAGCGCTATACAAATTATAGCACGCTTAACGCAATAAGAGTAAATACTAGAAGGTTACATCTTATGAGTTATGACTTGATTTATGAACTTTATAAATTATTATGATATATAAAAAGAACGGATTTTAATTTATTTGCATATATTTGTTTTTAAATTTGTGTTTGAATTCGAATTATCTTCCGTTTGACATTTATACTTCTTAATTAAAAATAATTTTTTTTCATATTTTTATCAATACATAACTAATATTAAATTTCTAAGTTTCTTAGTTCTTTTTTAAACATTAATATTAAACATGAAATTAATTTTCGGATGAGAAGGTCTTTATACAAAACGATTGCAACTTTGATTTCATTTTTCCCAGTTCCTATACAGTAAATCCGGAAATACTAATTTTTAATATTAACGCAAAACTCGTCTTCACGATTTGTCTTTTCTGTTATTTACTATTAAGAATATTTACAAACGAATTAAATTTTGATCAAGTGACAATTACTTTAATTTTTGCAAATGTTTATAACTTTTGTTATAAACATCGTCGCAACAGATAACAAATCTACATGAAAAACTGACAAATGCTTAATCCATTATTATTCCTATATCAACCATAGACTCATAAGTCAAAACAAAACTGCTTTAAGAACAAACAATAATATTTTTGAAACACCGTTTAAAAATATAGATAATCAACGCATGTTGTTATTTTAATAAGATCCAATATCTTTAGAAAATGTTTCATAAACAAAATAAAATATCAAAATTGTATATAAATAATACACGAAAACTACAACAGTTGTTAAAAATGATTAAAATATATTATTCATTTGAATCAAGACTACTTTATTATTTATGATTATTTTCCAAAAAATTAATTGTATGCTTATAGATACTTATGTTGACTCAAATTATAATTGACTATGGTATAATATTTAATTCATTATGTATTTAAACATTTGATACAAAAAGTCTCACGTGTGGTATTATTACATATGTATTATGTATGTAATATAAGCAAGTTAAAAAAAAAAAGTATTTATAAAAAATTTATTGAATATATAAATAAAAAAATTATTAATATTTTAATAATATTTATTGATTTAATTGTTATGCAAATAATATCTAATATACAGATCAGTAACTATTTAAGCGTCGTCTTGTGGTAACGAATTATAAATAATTTTAATGTTGCAGAGAGCAAGGGTGTTAACCTAACAATAATATTAGGTACTCAATGGTAAGCGATTCAACTAGACCTTTCTGTATTTTAATTGAAGCTACAGGGCCGTTCAGTGGTAGGAGTGGACAAAGCCATTTTAAGAAAATTTCTTAGAACCCTATAAAAAGTTAAAGATAAAAAAAAAATAATTATAAAAAATAATTTTTCTGCGAAATTTCATCAAATAAACAGAATATGTTTTTGGTCATTTTAAATGATAATAATATTGACATATTATATTATTATCACAACGCCAGAGGACTAAGAATAGTAATAAATATATTAAAATATTCCGTTTTAGAAATTTGTTATTGAAGTACCTATAACAGAGTAGGGTGGTTTCTACAGTACCATTTATTAAACATAATATAAAATGTAATTCATGTTATTACTAATTAGTTATTAATATTTGCTACTTCATTTATATTATTATTGAATCAAAGATAAATTTGTATAAATAATTACCTTATATTATACAATATTTCTCTTGGATTATATCTACCTTCTTAAAGTATAACTTATTTGTGATAAAAGTAGGGAGCATAATTTATTATACTCGTAGCTTGTCATAACAGGATATTTTAATACATTTAATAAATATAAACAAATTAATTGAAATATAAAATTAGATTAAAATACAAATTATAATAATTAATTAATTAAATAATTAACATTACTCATTAGATACTGATGATAATTAACTTGTAATATAATATAATATAATAAAACGCATTCTGCATTACTCAGTAATTATTACTTTTATGTATAGTATATAACTAGTTATTATTACCCATCGATAGTTCAAAATGTCGTTATTATTTCTTACTTAGGTACAGTTATCGCATTTAGTGTTAATTGTTTGTTATTTCGTTTGGCTAATATTATAACTGTCAGTGTGCTATTACTTTAATACTGATAAATTTAAGTTACATTAAAATTTAACACCGATTTTATCAGTGATCTTTATTGATCTAACATTTAAAAAATTTCAATTACGTTTTATGAATTTATTATGATTGAGGGGTCTCTATATTAAATTTCTACCATCTTCTAAACATTAGAATAACTCAATTTTAATACATAGATATTTGGAAGGAGTGGTGAGTTTAATGATTATAGCCTTAAGTTAATATATCGATAAATCTAATCTTTAGTTGACAATAGTAGTTACTCTCCAAGCGACTTCTCCTATCGGCTCCGGTCATCAAATTCGGAGTACCTATCATTGACCTATTGGTTTGGATTTTGGCATAACGCGATATAGATATGACATCTCAACGTGGATAAGTAACAACCAAGGACAATTTGTTCACACATATTTATTGAGATTCTGGGAGTATTATTTGTTAGTTATTTAACTCCTAAAGATTACTATAGGGTGGCTCATACATGAATTTGTTTTTAATTAACGGAAATCGAATAATTTTTTGTTTATAAATAGGATTGCTATTACGGTAACAGAAAAAAATGGTAGGATATACTAGTCAACCCACCATAGGTTACTATTATAGAATTATTTTCAAAGAAAAAAATAAATAATATTTAGTTAATTGTTTGTTATTTAAATGTACAGCAAAAGGAAATGTCTGCAGTATGTTTGTAGCTTATAAACTCAAAAACTATTCGAAATCGGGTTTGAGATCATACAACTAGTTTTAAAATATAAAATGTTTATACAAATATATATTATATGAATTTTAAATTATATAGGAAAAACAAATTGTGAACAAAGAAAAATAATCAATTACGTTTTATGCACTGAATTTCAATAAACAATAATTACAATTACAATCACGTTATATAACTCATATTGCGGATAATCATCCCCCCTACAACCTCAGCAAAACCTATAAAACTTATCTATCGACCACGTTATCGTGGTAAGTTAAACATGCTTAAAATAAAGTTACATTTATTCGTTCTGATTTTCATCTTGTTTGGTTTAATAACATTAAAGTCGTCTGCAATCTGTCACCACAGAATAACCCTAAATAATACACACCGCGCGCGTATCCCGACCATGATGTAACCCCAAAACGGTAATGTCATCGCTAGAGGGTCCTCGGAGTACAGCGCATTCATTATTAATAATAATGGCCAATTGAGTTCTCCCCTTTAATACAAAATCTTTTTGTCTGTATATATATATATACTTAATACTTAATACTTACATTATATGATTCTCTTGTGACCTATAGTCGTGTGTGGAATACGCATGTCCTCACAGGCAAGTCTCACGAGACTCATTAGGGAAATGTGTATTTATTTTCTACGTCCTTCCCGGAAAAAAAAAAACAACAGAGACACATTTTGTTTTATTTAAAATAACACGCACCGTTCATGTGTTTTCATAAATATGCGTTAATTATTCAGTTTGTCACGTGGGTCCGTTCCGATTTCTTGGCACAGATTTGCGAACATTTTAATACACGCATGCGTGTGTTTTTCATTGATTCATTTTTCCATTTTTGGACTTGTTCCACTGCAAAAATGTACGTGTGTGTAATGTTGCTGCTGAATGAACCGGGCAGCATATAGACCGAAATTATGTTCACAATACCAATTGTGTTGCGTTTTACAAAATACGCGGTGGCGTGGTACTAGACATTAAAGTCGTGCACGCACACCTTATAATGCCTGTGTTTAATGTTTTAAAAAGTCGTGATTTTCGTTAAATTGTCATAATTTTTGATACTTGGATCGATATGATGATACCTTAGGCTTGTGGCTACATGCGAATATCTATTGGATTGACAGAATCTGAATTTTGATTTCTTATATTCCAGGATTTCACTGTTTTCGTAACACAAATTACGATTAATTAGTTACTTGAATAATTTATATACACTATCCATTAAGTCTCTTTAATACAACTCTCAGTGACTTACATTAATCATTAAGTTGTTTTTAAAGATATTTTTTTATTCGTGGTGACTGCATTCAGTTAAATTTGATTGTGTAGACAGTTTTCTAATAAATGTTGTAAATACGAGTATATAGTCCTATTCATTTTAAAAATTTTAATTAAACTTAACAAGTGATTTTTATATCTGTTGAACACGCACATTTAAAAATTTGTATTAAAATTATGCACCTATATTGACTACACACAATAAACAATCAGTCCATTTTTTTAAGTTACCCGTTGTAATTGATTTATCAATTTGCCAATGCAGCTTTATTTGTTTACAATATGTTACTATTATATATGTATATCCATTATACTTGATTGAATATAAAAATCTGCATTGTGTATAATGTATTATTGTTTACAAAATAAAGTACCAAAACGTTTGTTTGTCTGTTCAATGTATAAATTATTAGAAAAACAGAATATCGTGTTATTTATAATAAGAAAAAAGAAAACGATGATAATTATACAAATTATTTTATTCTAAGATTGAAATTATACAACTGCTGGAGCTCATTATTAACATTGATTGTTTAATGTTTTGTTGCACAGGCAGAAAATATAAAATGTATGTATATTATGTATAATATTCGATTTTAATTACGTCGAAGGGCCCCTAGGACCGCCGTAAGATAATATAAATCCTAAGGTTGTACGATAGTAAAAAACTTAATATCAGTGATGTATACTTATATAATATACGCACATTATAGACATTTAAGTCGTTTGACTGATGCATCTGTAGTTTAAGTTATATCAGTATATATTACCACGATAATACAGAATATACGATAGGGGAGGTATATATAACGACTAGACTTAAAAACAAAAAGACATTCGGAATCGTCGCCATCGTCATAAAATCACGTAACTAAACGGTTAAAATTTTAGAACTTCGAGGAATCTGTCTCGAGGCGCCCCTCCGCCGACCGTTATATACGGTTTATAATATAATAATCACGCGGGGACTTATGAGGTTTTATTACAATCTATCATAATATATAAGACCGGCGGTGGCGGGAAACAGTCACATACGTACACACGCGCATATACATATATATGTATATTTGCGACGGTCTCGTTTAATAACTGCTAGTATAATAATAATATTATATGTATAATACTAGAACAGTCGTATATATTATATATATAATATTTCAGTTGCGTCGAGCGCAGTCCGTTGTCGTCTTCTTCGTCGCGCGGTGATCTTGAAATAGCGTCGGAACGTCGTGCCAAGAAACACCCACCGCTCTTCCTCTGTCGCCCCATCGTCATTCT
Organism: Melanaphis sacchari; assembly: GCF_002803265.2. Classification (NCBI taxonomy): domain Eukaryota; kingdom Metazoa; phylum Arthropoda; class Insecta; order Hemiptera; family Aphididae; genus Melanaphis; species Melanaphis sacchari. The sequence goes on along the minus strand of NW_020271173.1, from coordinate 1,771,945 downwards.
CCATCTCTACGTCCGTCCGACGAGGAGGAGATCGCAGCAGACTTCTTAACCCTTCTTCGCCCACCCCGACCCTTTTCCTCAGGCACCAAGAGTCAATGCTCTGAGGAATTGTCGTCGTCATCGTCGTCGGTCTGCCGGATTCGTCGTCGTCGTCGTCGTCGTCGTCGTCGTCGTCGTTTATTGACTGCGCGTCTACACGCACACCGACTCACACGAGACCAAATTTAGATCTCGAATGCTTTCTCACACACGCACGCAGACAATAACCGTTGTTGTTGTCGTGAAACTTTGACTCCATAAAACATAATAATATGACCATAATGTGTGTCTGTGTGTATGCGATTATGGCATAGTGGCAGTGGGTGAGTGTGGGGGTAAGTTTGAGAAGCGGGCGTCACGCGCCATGCGCGTGATGTGCGAGAATTTCGAGGGAAAAATATTCTATTTTTTGACAGTGGGCCAACAGACAACGCGTTTTATTGTTTTTTTTTATTATTATTATTTATTTATTTTTTTATTATTGTATGATCATTATTACGGTATACGTATAAAATTATTATTGTAGTTTCGTCCGAGAGTGAAAGACTGAAAGAGACACAGATTCGTTACCCACTGAAAGCCTCTCGTTAGACGCTCACACGTGGTTTGAATGTATAAGTACACGAAATCGCTATGTTTAGCCGATTAGCAAGTATAATTTTTATCGTATACGCCGAATTCGATTCACGAATGCTGTTGCTGCAGTTTGACGCACCGAAGAGCAAGCGATAGATTTGCGGCTCGTTGTATCGTATTCATGTATTGTACATGTAAGCAATCGGTGATGTTTGGATAATATCTTCGCCAAAAGAGAAGTTGTCTCCGAAACGTTTGAGCAATTAGCCTAAATAATTAGTCAGTAATTTATTTTATATCCCGTCAAAGCGTTTTATTTTATGGCTCTATGCTCTAATACTGTTTTATTTTGTACGATATAATAATATTTTTGTAATATAACAACTACCGTTGTTAGATAATCTAAGTGCCGACTCATCGAGATTTAAAATCTTTATTAGCTCAAAACCCTTTAAAATGGGTTAGAAAATCGAGTTTAATACTTCATCAACCGAATTAAAATCCGACCTGTCGAGTTGAGCTCGGTATAACTCGCTAGTGCTATCCGATCCGCGGTCCTGCAATGCACGGTGTTTATGATAGATGCTGGAACCCTGGTACCTACATGAGTTACAACGGGTGACGATTGGACATGATTATATTCGTGTACACGTAAAACATTGTAACAAGGACAATTTTTGATCTCTAAAATGTAATACTATTTTTCAAGTATGTACGTTTTAATAACGATAGCTTTTCCTCGTAACAATGTGCACACTGCACATCACATTACTATAAATAAATAAATAAATATTTATTTCGCGATAACGATTAATACACGATACTGTCTACCGCGACTCACGAGAACTTTATGTAGATAAACAAATATTATACATAACGCGAGTATAACAGTCCTTGGGTTTATTTGGCCGGTATACAGTGTTCGCTGCACTAAAGTCTAGCGCGTTCGCGTTGTACTTTTGAAATTTAATTTATTTTAGATCGTATACATTTCGACTACACAAGTTGATAGTGAACAGATGGTTTTTTTCTCTTCTTTTGATAAATAAATGTGGAATATCGACGATTGATCGCGGTTATTCGAACGGAGAGCAGTAGATTATTGTTCGAGAGGTATTGCGGATAGAAACACTCGAGTGCCAAGTACACTAAAAAACGTGATGCCGTCGTCGTATTATATAGTGTCATACACACACACACACACACACACACACATTGCACTACAACATCGTAAAGTCTTATATGCGTGTATTCTGTAGTATACTACTATATTATATAGAAGAAACTAATTTTTTTTCTGGCTCAAGGACGAACGATACAACTCGAATAGTACGCTGCCGTCCTGTATACGCACGTATAGAGTCTCAACAGTACACGTCATCTTATTATTCACTCTGCAGTCGGAAAGCCAATGATTTCCTAGACGATGTTAATTCGATCGAGACACGACGTCGGAAGAGTATTTATTTATTGTTTTTTTTTTATAGTGGGTTAGATATTTAGATACCACCTAAATATACATAATATATACATGTGTGTGTTCGATGTTTAGATGATTTTGGCACAAAACTCGGCGGTGCCCGGGGCTTCTCACTAGACGATTACTTCGGGACGACCGAGGCTTCTGAATTGAGCTTGTGGTGATGACGACGTTTCTACGGACTACGCGCGTATACATCGTGGCATATAATTTAATAATTCACACGTGCGGTACATTGGATATTAGTATTATTTCGACGTACTTGTGTATTATACCACGGTAGTCGGCAACACGATATATTGGCGGCGGCCTCGCACGCGTCTTCGCTGCCGCCGATTTATTTATAGACAACGCCGTGCGAGATGTGCCGCCACTAACTTTGAATGACTACCCAGTCCCATTATTACAGCCCGCGGCACGTAAACACCACGAAGCAGCCACATGTCGTAAAATAATTGTTTTAATTATTATTTTACTGTTTTTTTTTTTTTTTTCTGTCATTTTCGTTCCGCCGGCGCATCACCGGTGTAGGGGCGTTCCACTACTGTTGTCTTGCACATATGCGCATAGCGATTTGTACTTTGTATATTATCGTGCACGTATCCGAGGGAGAGGTACTTTTTCCTTTTCCACTGATTCACTTTTCCGCCATAGTATGAAAAATTTAGTAAACAGTTTCCATCTACTTTTTCATATTTGTTTTTACGATAAATAATTAAACACACCAAGTACAATAATACATATTTTATATTCTTATTGTTACTTCACATAATCTTATTATTTATATTATTTTACAATTAGTTAATGGTACTTACATGCAGCTATTAGAGTGATTTTTTCTCAAGTGAACCGTTTAATAATAAAATGTTGATGACAGTAAAGTTATGAATAACAGTAATGATATGACGTGTATTACAGTATTACATTACGATTACGATTTTGAAATTCGTTAGATATTTTACGCATATTTTCGCTGTTTATTGACAACTTTTTCAATAGATATAATATTTCCCCTACAAAAATATAAAATTACCCTTCACTAATTTATGATAATGTTTGTTCTCACCGAAAATTTATCTATTTATAGTTTAATAATTTTCATATTTTTATTTATTTGTATGTCTAATTTATAATATGTGCCCGCCTCTGCACTATAATTACAACTATTCAATATATTATTCGAATGATATCCTATGAATATTTTCATATGGTGGAAAAGGGAAATGTATGGTTTTGACCAGGGACATATTTACTCCGTGGTTAACTAAGGCTAAAAGCCCTGATCGGAAAAATTTGAAGGACGACAAAATGTTGAGTAATTTGGCGATAAAAAAAAAATTAGTTTGATTTTATTAAAATTGTTTTTATATACTACGATACAATAGATAATTTAAATTTTTTACCAAATACAATTATATATTCATGGTGAAAATAATACTTAATTAATTTTGTACGTAAAACCTATAAAAAAATAAATGTCAAAGAAGTTTTAGCTCTATAACAACAATAATAGTAGAACGTAGACCATTATGTAGTCATAGAGGCGGAAATACATAATATGATTCGTGTTTATCTATTTTTAACGAAACATTCATATTTTTTTTTCTCGAGTTCGGGACGACTAATATTTTATAAACAACATTTTGTGTTAAAAACATTCAGATCACTAAATTTTAAAATATAATAATTTTTCATTCGTCCAATATTTTTGGTATAACCACGCGTGATCCGGCCGCGTGTAATATGTGTATGCCGTATGGTAGTCCGTCGGCGGTTGAACCTCTCGCAGTCTCGCGGTGCAACCGCTATGTGTGGCCGACAATCGTCGACCGCCGATCATTGATTATTATGGTTATAATTAGAAAATTAAACATGTCTCATTTATAATAAAAATTATTATTATCGGTTTAGTGTATAAAATTGGTCATAGACCATTTTTGTTTTGTACAAACATTTAACGTTTTTAAGTGTTTTTCGTGTGTAATTTTTATATTTTATTTATTTAAACCTGTTAATTACAATTAATAACGGCGGAGAACGATTAAGTTGTTCTTAAATGTACCAAAAAATTAAAGTCTTTCTAAACATTAGAAAGGATTAAAAATTACTCGCGATCGTGATTAACAGAGGATCGTTTAAACAGTTTTGGTATTCTGGATATTAAAAATGAAGTTATTATTTATTTATTATTATCTATTTGATATTATTGCATTAAACGTTCGACGCGCTGCACGATATTACACGGACGATCTAATGGATATGACATTATAATGTAGGTAGTATACTAGCAGTAGGTACATTATAAGCTTTAAATTGACAATAATGTTACTTGAAATTTCTTTATCGTCCATATATCACAAAGTCGGCTTGTTTTCATAATTTCAAACGTTTTTTTGACATAAATCAGTAGTTTATACCGTTTAGGTATTTTCTATTATATAACTAAGATATATAGTTTTTACATATTATATACATTTAAATTATAATGAAAATAATATATCTAGTTTTACACTTTATTATAATATTAATTTTTGAGAGTGGTATTTTTTTTATTTAATTTTTTTTTTTTTATATAGATATTGCCTATTTTAAGACGAATAAATATAAATTATGTCATATTTAATTTGGCAACACAATTTAAAATCAATTTTGATTTTTCTTAGTATAGCAACAATAATGATGGTATCTCTTAAGTTGGCCCCATATAAATTTATTATATTATATTAATGTATATGATTCATTTGGTAGTTATCGGTTATCGCTCTGTTTACTCTACTAGTAATTATTGCTGCCAATGCCTGGCTAGGACATAATTCTGATGGGAAAATGGTGGTTTAGAAAAATATAAATTATTATACGTTCTCCTTGGATCTTATTTTATATCGGCATACTATTAAGAATTGTAATTATTTTATTGATTGAATAATTTTTACGCATTAATTAGCACAAAAATTAATATGAATCCATAACATCCTTAAATACCCTTAAAAATCAAACACCCAAAACCTTAAAATCCTCAATATTTTATTTTTGAAATTTCATTCTAATACGATACATACGTCTTGTATCTGATCTCTGTTTTAATTTTTTTAGACTTTTCTTGAAATATTAAACACCCATTTTTACTTATATTAATATGTATAAAAACGGTTATTTACACACGAGTTGGTTTAACATTTTTATTCTAGTGTTTGAAACCCGAACAAATAATTAGTTCACAAAGAATATTAAGATATACGTTTTAAATCAACATTTTTTTTTTTTTTTTTATAACCTCTTATGAAAATTTATTTTATTTTATTAAAAAAATGTAAATGATATATTATAATTATAATAATTACTATTGTTTAAAATGTTTTTAATATAATCTACACTTATTTATAGGAAAAGAACATTTTGTAAAGATAACTTTGTAGTCTTACACTTAATTTTACCATTCTTTTGTCTTATTAAAGTCTTAATATGTTAACAACAATTAAAAGATAAAATTAAGTGTTTTAAATTGATATATTATATTATTTTCACAAGATTAAATTCTAAAATTTGGCTTAACAAATTCAATGTTTTCACCAAAATGGAGCCGGAAATGCATTTGAACCTTAATATTTTGGCACAGATCTTATTTGATGAGTAAACATGAATATATCCTAAGGTGTCTTTGTTAAATTTGGCAGTAACTAAAACTTCGATGCCAAAAATTTGTAAATTTTTTTGTAGGGTTACTGAATAAAATTTGGTTTTATATGTCTTTGTCAATTTAGAAAAATGTTAATATGTATATTAAAAATGTATAGGAGTAAATAAATTTTATTCTATAAATATTAACCAAATGTTTAGGTATGCGTTATTATTTAAATTAAAGAAATAACAAATTCATTGTATATTGTATGCAATATAATACAAAAAATGTATAAATTGTATATGTTTGTATATTATCTAGTAATAATACTAATAAATTAGTAGCGTGACTTATCGTTTGAAATGATTTATTATCTGTGTATTAGGTACGCAAACAATGTTATTTATGACTAGAAATCACGTTTTTGATTGTAACATTTTTTTCTCTCCGGGCAATAGTTGTTCTGTAAAAGAACGTAAATTGTATTGATTTTGATTTTGAGTTATACTGCAGTCGTAACGAAACGTGTGTGTGAAAATAAATTGCTGGAGATCAAAAATCGTATAAATTAGTCTTGTGCACAAAAATGTTTACCATTGATTCGAGAAAAAAATAACACCCACGACTATAGTCTGACACATGACATTATTACACAGGTACACAATCTATATAATGTAGGTCGGTGTCCTTGGGAATGAATAGGGGCACAGGAATTCGTCGGACGTTTGCAAGGGACAACAATAACACGATTTTTCCCCAAGAATCTTCCACGGATCTTTTGTCGGTATATTAAAGAACCATCACCGTTCGGCGTAATCCGGGCGAGTGGCACTCGAACACGATCTCGGGAAAAATACGTCTAGGTCCCATAATATAGCTCAGTCGCACATATACCACACACATACACACACGCACACACGCACACACACACACACACACACACACACACACACACAAATTCACAACACTAGTTTATATATATATATATATATATATTACTATAATCGTGAGTTCCAAAAAAGAATTTTGCCAATTGGGTGGCGTAGTGGCATATGCCGTCCACTTCACCTGTTTTCGAAATACGATTCATATTTTCTTAAACCTATAATATTATAATAATATATATATATATATATATATATATATATATATATGTATATACAAATGTGAGAAAAAATGTCCCATTTAACAACGGTACATTATCGTGGCGGGTATGCGTGCGGTATCGTATGTGGGAACAATTGCAGTTGAATACCTTAATATAAATGGGTAAGTATATATTATGTTTTGATAGCGTTCCCGAATTCGAATTTCGGTCGAATATCTTGTTAGCTTTATACATAAGCGTTGTAGTATAAAATTCAATGATTTTCCATTGTATATAATATTATATTTTATTGGCAAACGAAATATCATACAATATGGTTCATTATTTAAACGCTAACAAATGGTGTGCAATAATTTATTTTCGTGTAAAAATTATTTTATTTTAATATTTATTGCGAATTACAATATAATAATATCAATGTTGTATCTATAATATTATATTATTGTGTATATTTTATATTGTTCGTTAATGATAATAACTTTTTAGTAGAAAGAATGCATTTTTGTCCAATATAAGCATTATTAGGAAATATACCTAAAAATAGTTTTAGTATAATATAATGAATGTCAATAATTTTGTTTATCCTTCACAGGATAAAAGGATAAAGTGTAAATACATTAAATAGTTTTAAATGGTATTATGATTCTTATTGTTCTACCTTTTTAGTAATATGTTAATATATTCATAAAAATTAAGTATGTTAAAAATACTATATTTTATAGTATAGTATATTAACTTATATTTCTGCTGTGATTAATTATTATTAATTGACTATTGCATAGTTGAAAAATGTAGTAATTCAATTATTTTAAAAACGTTCCTGAAAATTGTGATCACTGTAACTATATTAAGGCCTCAAAATTGTATTAAGAACTATTCCATTTTTTTTCTCAAGACATTATGTATCTTATTGTATCTATAATACTTATTTAAGTATTCCAGAAATTGTTATTATTAACCTACATTTAAGTAAAGTATATTGGCAATTTATAAACATTTACAAATTAAATTTTTTTTATTCATGGACAAGGCATAACTTATAAGAGTTAAAACGAATTTTTTAATAATCTTAGCGTATACAATTTTTCAATTTGTAAACATACACATTTTGTTATAATATTTGTATTACAATTAATATATTAGAAAACAAAATTAAAAGCTACTATTTACTATAATAATTATATTATAAGGCTATATTTTAAAATTTTAAGTACCTACTATTAACTAATATATTTTGAATGTACAAACCACTTAACAACTTACCTGCAAAAACGATAACATTATGAATAGAATAAAATTGTGCATTGAACAGCTTGACGAATCTAACTATTGGTGACATTTATTATTATTATTTTTTTTATGTATATTAATTAAATTATGTTAATTCAACAAGTCTCTACATCATTTGTGCTTAAGGCGTATTAGAGGTTATTAAATAACCAAATACTATTTTTTCGTAGGTACTTAAATAATTCTATGAAAAATTAGGTACGTTTATAACAGTCAACAAAATATGTACATTTTCACGGATAATAATCAATTATTATTAAGAATTTTGAAATATTGTATTAAATTATTTACTACAACTAAATATAAATATTATTTGTTATTATTTATTTTTATTACACACAATATGAGTACATCTGCAATTCTCATGTATTAAGCTTGAAAACATATTGTTAAGGTATAATCTATGTGAGTTATAATTAATAGTATAATAATCTATAGCTTCTTCAATTTACAAACACGCAAATTTTAATTACATATTAAAGATTGATACATTATAATATTATAGTGTAAAATGATGTATATCTACACTGTAATAATACAATTTAAAGACGAACTTACTCTGATATTGTGTACAATAATGTTAAATGGGTAAAGTAATATTAAGATTTAATTTTATGTGAAAAGAATCTAAATTAAAGAAGAACTAAGCAACTAATGTATTACTATCTGACAGCTGATATTTCTTATAAAAATAAAATAGATTAAATTGCATACATTGTGATTTATTATGAACGTATAACCTTGACAAATTATAATTATTTTTTCGTAATTTAAGGTAGGTAGATGGTTAATTTGCTATATCAATGTAATTTTAAAGTCAAGTTCATTGTTTTTATTAAACATGTGATTATAAATTAAGTGGTTTATTTAATTTAAACGTTGGTCATAGTATTAGTAAGAGTATAAGCCAACTTTGTCATACTGATGAAAAATACAAACATTAGTTTTAATTAGTTTTGTGTATTGATGATATACAAAACCATGATACTGTATCTAACGGCTAACTGTTCTGTGTAACACTACATTTAACGCTATGATTGATTTTTAATTTTTACGGAAAATCATACGCACCAAGGTTAACGTGGCTAATTTTTTCAAGGTTCGTTTTGAGTTTTTAACATGAAAGAGTAGTGTAATAATGTAATGTACATGTAAACATATAGTTATAGACCGTATGTATAAATTATAATCATTGAAAAAAATAAGTTATTTATTTTATCCGTTTATTGTTATTAGAATTTCAAACTGTCCATGGCATGTATATATTATTGTTGGCATTACGGACTTTTAGCATGACTTGGTTGACATGAATAAAAAATGTTAGGGAAAACACGTAATATATTTTAATTCTTATAATTTCACAAACATTTAATAGAGTCAATGAGCCTCAACAACACACGAAAATGTTATGTGATATAAAATAAATAGTTGGTAAAAAGTTGATAAATTACTCTTAATTATTTTCATAGTTATACTCAAGCAAAATGAAAAATCGGCGTTTAAAACCACGTCATCCGCAAGATCTTTTCCTTTTAGACTCAAGCGAAGACGAAGATCATCTCTAAGCTACCATCAAAAATATATATTAACTAACATTAGCATGTATAATGTATATATTATAATCACTATATCACAAACTAATCAAAGTAGTTAGATGAAATTTGTAATTTTTAATTTGTAACTAGTAAATGTAAACCAACTTGTCAATAAATAAAAAAAAAATATAATTAAGCATTTGAATAAAAGTAAAACCAATTGCACAGCCATACTTAATTTTATTAGGAATTTTTAATGTATAAAACATTTATTATTTTTTTTTTAATTTATCTATTCAACTTTTTATATCAAGATATTTTCTTTAATTATTTCATTTAAATATTATATTGTATTAGCATTATAATAAATGATAATATATAGTACCTATTTATATTTCATAACATGCGTAATAGGTTTTCAATTAAAGCATATAAAATGCAAATATTGATACTAAAACAATTGCAATTAGGTCTTACATTTCCATCCAAACGATCTTTAAGGTTGGTAATAAACTATAAACCGAGACACTTCGATTATTTCGGTTGAAAAAAAAAACAATTTGCTTACTAATTCAATCGGTTTTTTCAACTAAACGCCTATTTAATATACTACAACACTGTTTTATATGTATAAACTACACCATTTACTCGTAACAACCTAATCAGTATTTTTCGTTTGAAATTAATACTGTATACTTATACTATAAAAATGTGGATTTATTAATAGTGTTGCATTTAATATTCCAACCCACCGGGGCGTTCAAACTATGATTTGATTGTTTAATAATATAAATGAAAATATTCGTCAATATTTACGTAACTACTAAAAAATTAATAACTATATCTTGCTTATAGACCCTGAATATTTATATTTTAGATTGTGATATTATGTTTAAAACGATCGCAATATCTATTATGACTTGAATTGATTTGTGGAAGAGATGGGCGGGGTGAGTGGGTGGATGTGAATAACCTGTTTTTTTTTTAAATATTAGGAGTACCTACATCAAACAACTCGCAAATGCAATCTTGAACATAAACATTTTTTTTTAATACAATCTCGTACCGCTTTACTATACGTTTCTTTAATTTGAAATGCAGCTAAATGTATTTTATTGATACGCTATTATATTATAGAGATATAAAATATCATCAAACACTGGCCATTAGTATAATATATGATGTATTAAATATGGTAGTGCACATTGCGTATTAGATTTGTTTTCTAATGTTTATATAAAACGATCACTGGCTGTGCTCTTTATATTATACAGCCAGATATAGTATTATATTTTAATATAGGCTATTAAAGCGTATGATGGTACAGTGTATCGCGACCAACGCACATTATTATTATGTTTGTTATTGTTATAAATTGTTTATATAGATCTCAAACGCTTAGATACTGCAGGCGATGAGTATATAATACTATATTGTGCTCAACTTACACTCAATGTTATATCCTACAGTACGACACACGTTGCATGCAGCATATTAATGATAATTAATAATCAGTTTAAACAATAATACATTATGGATCCACTGACCACCGCCCCTTAAATTACATACGTGTATATTGACCGCTTGAAGTATATCGTTCAGGCGGCATTAATATGTATATAATATACTAAACGTTTTAATCGATAATTTTTAAATAATCAAACAAATTATATTAACGATTTATTAATCGGGTTGTGACGTTAAATGTGTTTTATGCATTTATATCAGTGTATTATAGTATTTTAGTTTTATACAAAATTAAGTACTAAATGCACGTAGCGTAATAATATAACAAAAGAAAAAAAAGAAAGAAAATCTGTAGAAAATATAGAAAAAAATTGTAGAAAAAAAATATCAGGAAACAACCTTGCATAAACGAGTATGATTGTATTGTCATATTGATAATTTGGTATACAGTATACACATATTACATGTTTAAAATAAATCAATAGAATAAATTGTTGGAGCGCCAAAAGCAAAACATTTTACGAGTAAATGTCATATTATGTATGTGTATACTATAGGAACTACGTGCGTTTGTTTTAGTTACTTAGTTCTTCCTCAATATTAATTTATTTTTAATGAAAATAAAAAATGAAAATTGTTTTAAATAAATGAATATCATATTATTCTTTAACTAGCCGATTGTTTTTTTTATAAAACTCTATCCAAAATACTAATATAGCGTTTTTTGTGAATTGATAAATTTCACCGAATTACAGGCAGTCGATTCTAGACATTAAAATAACTTAGTGCAAGTAAATAATTGACAAAAAAAAATTTTCAATTCTAATGAATAAGCGCATCACCCCCAGAGAATTAAATTTTTCAGTGGCTACAGTATATGTTTACAGATCTCTTATTCCTTTTCATTTTTAAAATATTAAACATTACAATATATTGAAATTTTTCTGTAAATATTAAGATCGTTTATTTTTTTTCTCATTTTTGTTTCTCTTATGAATTGTCGTTATACCCTTCGTGTTCTCGTTTATTAGTTACACTTATTTTTTTCTTTATTCTTTTGATATCTTATATTTCTGAAGCCTCTTTCTATCTATCTTAAAATCTACACTTCTAATGTTGATTGCCATAATAATTCTTCGATAAAACTACTATTCAAAACTTTGTTGAGAGATTAACAAATAATTAAATTAAAACTAAATTTTCTAATAATAAGTACAGTTGAGAAATTTAATATTACGCTTTATCAGAATAGATTGACGTTTCATATTCGTATTACTATCATAACTATATGACAAGAACCTATAAAATCAAATATTTAAGAAAAAAAAAATGATAGTCTATGAAATTGGACACGTAGTGAAATTCACTTAAGCCTTAAGTTTATAAAAAAAATGTGTATGCATTATAACCAAATCTAGTTTTAATTTAAAATTAAAAAATGAAAATTGTAAAAGTTAAATTATATTGGTTAAATTTAAATTTATTTTAAAGGTTAAATGTTAGTGTCAATTGAATTCATTTACAAAAAAAAAAAAAAAAGGTTTAACCGATGGAATTAACAATTTCCCCCTTTTATTCAGGATTATAATGTACTTAGATAAATACTTAAGTTGATTTTTTTTTCAAATACTCAAAACAGGTTTACGATACATAAGCTATATGTTATACATATAAATTTAATAATATGTTTTAATAATTGAAACTAGTATCAATGATTGTTGTTATTCTAGTATATTTTATATTATGAAGTATGTATCTATAAACTATTAACGAAATATTTAGTTTTACAATCGGCTTTTAAAATATAATAATGATACTTACTAAATGAAATTTAATAGCTCAAAAAAATTTTCTATATGAAATCTATATTTTAAGTATTAATTACTGTTTTGTAATATAAATTTCATTATCAAAATATTATACAAGCTATTTTAATTTAGTTTTTGTAAAATATTTCAACGAAACATAATTTCAAGGAATTTCGAAATCCTCCACATTTAATGCATTTAACAACAATATTATAATATTTACTTACGTTATTATTTTATTGATATTTATAACTATATATTGTGCATATTTAATATTATGTGCGCATTACGATATGATATAGTATAATTTATCTATAATATAATATGTATAGTACATAAACGATGTAGGTACCTATGTGAACAACGTTCGGTTTTTAATTTACGTCCCGGGCCCGGTCGTACATATACACACGATGATACATATGTATATAATCATATTAAATAATGTAACATAACGAGGTACGATGCAGTGGCGGCGGCCGGGAGGGGGTGCTGTTAATGGGCAGCTATGGGGGCAGGGGCCGCCGACCTGTGGGGTCTCGTAATTACAGGGCAACAGTCGGTTCGCCGCCGCTAAAAAGCTCATCCGGCCTCCGGCTATTGTTTCTTGCCCGAGAGTAGCGTGAGTGCGCGTGCGTGTGTGCGTGTGCGCGTACTAGTGACAAACACAAATATTAGTTTTTCGTTTCTTCTCAGTCTTGTTATTATTTTTTTATTATTATTATTAATTTTTTTTTTACCTCGCTTAACCGTCATCGTCTCGCCGGGTTTCAGTTATCACTTATCATCTATCTGCAGTAGTGTGAAAATAATAGATAAACATTATGTAATGTTATATTACCTATGGTAATTTATAATAAACAATATAATATTTTATAATATACAAAATTATTTTTTCTCAAACAATATTTATTATTTAAAAATCTATTAACATAAAATCTTAAAGTCTTTGAAAATATTTTTACATATTTTCTAATCAAAATAAAAAATAAATTTTGAATTTTAAATATTTCTTATTGTTATAACTTTATAAGTTTTTACTTTTTTGAATAACAACATACATTTCTAATTTAATATTCTGAAGGAGAATAATTGTTGGATATTTTGATGTATAAAAAATGAAATTCAGATGGGTAATTTATGAGCTATAAGTTTTTGAAGTTTAAGTGAGCGGAATGGAGTAGTACGGGGAACTCCGAAAAAATATTGGTTTAACTATTCCGCTTTAAAAAAAAAAAAAATGGCATTTAAACTGAAAATTATGAAAAGGAACATATTTTAAAAACGTTAATAAATTTTGAAACAATGAGTATTATTCGATAAAATAATCACCATCTACTAATATATCTATTAAGAACAAGTTTTTTAAAAGTGCATATCATTTTACAGTGTTACTTCTATAAAATGCATTTTACTATTATTTCAACTAAAATTATAATGAATTATGAATAGTTAATTAACAAAAAAAAAAAAAAAAATTGAAAAATTAAAATTTTTTTTACATTTATGTTTATTATAACTATTTATAGGAAATATGTTTTTCATAATTAAAAACTCAAAAGTTGAAATTAATTTTATCAAAAAATTAAAAACTTCTTATTTAAAAGCTAATAAATTATACGCATAATATAATAATCATTTTATTATATGTACCTTCATAACTTTCATAACTTAAGTCTTTACAACAGGTAAGCACTTAACTTAAACATGCTATTCCCTTTATACGTGATGCAATTTTGTCGTTTTTATGAGTATCATAATTTTATGTTGTTTCATCGGATTCTACTATATACAAAGTAAATTACGGTCAATATTTTTATTTATAAAAAATGTATTTATATCAATTTATATAAAATTATTTGAATTTAAAAATAGTTTAAATTCTGAAGTCTTTAAAAGAATAATTTATTTTAATCATAATATAATATAAGTTAAAAAATAAATAAATATTGATCTAATGCCCAAAAAATTAACATATTTTTAAAATAAAATTGTTTAAAATTAAAATTCCATTGTTGTATTTTCTCTTGATAATTTTGTCAACGTAGATTAAGTTTTCGACCCATTTGCTTAGAAGTCGAATGACTTTTTTCTAGACGAAAATTCTTAGTGACGTTATTAAAGAATTTAAGCAATTTTTTTTTCTTTACTGCTAACGAAATATTTCTATTTTGTACTGAACGGATTGAAGATAATATATATATAATATTATATGTCTATATAGAACATATAATATGATCTTAACCGCTTATAATCTTCTACCCGGTATAATGTGTATATGTCATAATGTGACAGCTGAAGACATAATATATGGTACATAATATATAGTATGAGTTTAGGACAGAAATTCAATCTTAGACGGGCGTAATATGCCATCATATTTTATTAAAACCATCAACGTTACAATAAAATTACACAAACAAGCATTTTAATGAATTCGAACACAGTTATAATATTAATTTAATAATGTCTAATGATGATTATTATTTTAAACTAACACATTTATTACCTATTGTAATAATCAACAAAGTCGTATAGCAAACACCGGATTAGTGATATAATGATATATTTATAATAGAAAAGCCATATTACGATATAATTTTGTTTATTTAAAATTGTCAAGTTAAATAACTGTATCATATTGAATCAGGTAATATTAATTGTGCCCGGACACATTTTGCAATAGTACATTTTGGCACATCCATAAGCCCAGGATCTTTTTTAAATTTTTTATCTTCTCTTCACTTTATCTTTCATTACTAACTGAACAAATCATTTTCATAAAAATAAAATAATCAATTACTTATTAATGAGCTAATGCAAATCGTTATAAAATTTAACGATTATTGTTTTACGGTAATTGATATCCTCAATAGACACCAAATTGTTCATATATTATGTTTTAAATGATTGTTTAAGACTTCTTTCGTTAATAAAAATAAATAAATATAACTGACAAGAAAAAAACTTAATTTAATATGAAATTTAATTATATGGTAACTTTAATAAAACTATTAAAAAAATATATATATATAAATAAGAAAACAAATGTATTTAACAGTCTTCGAACTTACTTCTACTTCCACCACCCCAACACTTCCCATATGTATGTATGTGTGTGTGTGTGTGTGTGTGTGTGTGTGTGTGTGTGTGTGTGTGT